>NC_056750.1:719023092-719330988 GCF_019279795.1 Protopterus annectens
TGGATGCTTTTACAACTCATCCTGGATTAATATGGGCTCTGAGGTTATTGTATGATATTTGACAATGTTTCAGTCTATTGTATTGCACTACACACATGACATTTATTTCAAGCTTGTGTCAGACATTGAGCAGGCTGGAGACTTGCCTTCCCTGACCTCTTATTTCTTCCTTTAAAATATTAGCACTAGATATCTAGGATATTTGTTTTCCTCGAGTTCTAGAGTCTTTCTGTTGTTAAAACAAGTGAAATTGATTCCTGTTCTGAAGAAAACTACATTAGAGCACGGGGACCTTCAAGCGTGCCATTGTACCATGCACCGTTATTGTATTTTTGAGGTCTTCAGAAAAGTGGCATAAATTCAGCTTGATTCTTTTTTAGGAGAAGGGCATTTTGAATCTTTTTCAGACTATATTTTGCATTAAATATGTCCCTGAGACTGCTTTTTCTATGGTCATGAATGACCTCTAATGACTAGAGGTCAAGGGGACTAGTCAGTGTTGGTCTTCCTTGATTTCTTTTTAACAATTGACTTAATAGCCACAACCTCCTGTTGTAGGATTTACTCTCCTAATATGGACACTCTGGGATCATCCTTTACTAGTTTTCCTTTTATATTTTGAAGTAAAAAAAAAAAAAAAAGAGTAGTGCCCATGTTTACATTTTTATTATCCTATCTTCTATACTGTGGAGTTCCAGTGAGATTCACTTTGAGTCTTCTGTTCACTCGGTATCTACCTTTAGGGCAAATCATTGCAGGAAGGGTATCCTTAATCATTGCTAAACAAATGGTACACAGTTATACCTAATACTTATTTATGGTCAGATGTCCTCAATGTATGATTTGGAATAATCCAGTCTTGGATAAGCAGTGGCTACTTGAAGCTCAGCACATTGAAAAACTATAGCCATGGCTTTTTGGGCCACATTAATGGTCTAGGACTGCTTGCCTCAGAACGTCTGTACTGTATACAGGGATGACAACTTTCTGTGATGATAAATCTTAGGGTTGCCCTTTACTGCATTCTGATACTATGGGATAAGGAACTTTGCCTGGGTCATTTGGCTATGCCACATCAACATTATGTTGCACTGGTTCATGCACAGAAGCAGGACAGTTTGACCCTGGATGGCTCGACCCCAATGTAATTGTATCCACTTTCATATTTAAATTTACATTCATTGTCTTTGAGAATATTTATTGGTCAGTTTGATCCTGGATAATTCAACCCCAATTAAATTTAATAAAAGCAGTTTGTTAATAAATAAATTAACCCCACACAAATTCAAGTGTCCCAACTAAATTTAATAAACGTATTTTATTAGTTATTATTTTAATCAGGATTTTTGCATAGCAAAATGGGAACCAATAGGTGACAGTAGCTACTGTACATTTTTTCATTCTGTTGTGATGAGAAACTCTACTGTAACTTTTTTTTTGCATATTTAATGACTACGCTTCCTGCCTTACTTGTAATACTGGGACTAGAAACTTAACTAAAACTTTTTGCTGGGCATATTATCTCATTGCAAAATCAGTACTAGTAGGTATTTTTGTAATAGTTCATGATCCCATTACATTTGTTTTAGATTAGTGTTAATTGTTACTTTGATCTGTTCTGTGGTGCCTGGATCAGCTTTTAATGGTGGTTGTATTTCAGTCACTCCTGATTTGAATGATGACAACCATGTTGTTTCTTAGGGAGATATTTATCACAGACTATTCAATAGAATAGCAATGTACAGTGTTTAGTTTTGGTAATTTGATAGCAAATATCGTAGATTTCTTTCTGTAGAAGTTGTTTTGGCTTTGATTTGGTTGGTATAGTTTAGTAATTATAGATTGGTATATTTTGTTTTTTAAAGATAGCATTTTGCAATCAGGATCAAAATGGCTAGGTGAAAATGTCCTGTATCCTTTATTCTCTGGTTTCCCTACATCTTTATAATTGCAAATCCCACCAGGCTGGGATGATGATTGTGTAAAATCACAACCAGTTATTGAAAAAGTTATATTAACTGGTGGCAAGAAAATTGCTGCTAGCAAAATATTAAATATTTCTGCGTATTACAAAATTGAGTAGATGTTATGTTTAGAAGAGTCAGAACTATCAGGATACATAAAAATTACAAACTGAGAAGGGACCAGTTGGAATAAAATGAACAGCATATCTGGGTCTGATGGGTTATTAAGTGGAAGTTAGTCAGCAACGTCAACTTAATGAATAGTACACAGACCTTTTGCAAGTAGTTTCTACACCAAGCAGATGGTGTGTATCTTGCTTATGAGATTCATGGTAATAATATGGATTTTTGGCCTTGTGTAGAAGGATTCTTGCCCAAGAAGAAGAGGAATACCCCCCCCCCCCAAGAAGGTGGAAAGGAAGATGGCAAGATAATTGATAATGTAGCTCATACAGGTACTGTAAACATTACACACACCAGTAATTTTAAAATTAATTACACTGGTTGGGTGGGTGAGTTATGGATGTTCACCATAAACTAGCTTGAAAGCTTCAACTTTTATCCCCACAGTGAGATTTGAACTAGAGAGGTTACTTGATTTAAAACTGTATGAAAGATGACGCTTGCTTTGTTCTTTCATGATCATGGTATTGAGTTTTAACATGAGTCCCTATCTAGGAAGAGCATATATAATACCCACTAAACTCTGCTATCTTTGTTTGAAAAAGAATGTGAGAAAAACTTAATAAAAGCTACACACCAATCAAAAAATGATTACTTTGACAATTTATTTTTCAAAGAATGAGCCTTGTTGCATGAGCTATCAGTAAACAAATCTTTATGCAATATGAAACTGGATAAAGGTGGGGTGTGATGCTAATACATTTTGAATATGTTGGTAAAATGAGCTTTTACATAATGAGCACAGTTACATTGTTGCTTCATTAAATGAGATCAGTAGATCAGTATTGATTATCACAAAAGTGACATTTAGTTGGAAGTTTTACTTCCGGAGGAAAGAATTCAATGCAAATTATACACCTATTTGAAAGTTGATAAAAAACATGATTCCCAGTGATGTTTGACACACCTAAAGAGTACAAAACTATACACAATCTACCATTATGTATAGACATGAAATTCAAAAACTAAACCACTTGCCATATTTGCGGACTGTTGAATGATTGCCTAGTTAAGTTTTCTCACATTTTGAGAGTTTCTTTGCATTCTTTTGGGTTTTTTATCAACATGGATGTTAAGTGCGTTCTCTGTTATCCCGAGTACTACAGGTATAGGTTGGGTAAAGGAGTTACTAGTAGATTTGACATAGCATAGCAACTCAGATATTGGGTTTATTAGGGATGCTTTGCAATTTGTCCTTTGCAGTTTTGTAACCTTTGAATCTGAATTCTATTAAATGATAGGAGCTGCTATGGGAGCCCCACTATGTGCAAATCTAGCTCTTCTATATTGGGAGAGGAATGTGTTGTTTCTTTCAAGATTTGCTTAGGGTTGGCTGTGTATTTGAGGTGTTTCAATGAACATCTTCATTGTGTGAAATGATATATTTTTAGATGTCACGATATATAAAAACAGGATTAGAAAATATTTTCCCTCAAATATAAATATATATATATATATATATATATATATATATATATATATATACACACACATATATATATATATATATATACATACATGAGGCCTATTTTCTAACAGCTACATACACTTCCAAAGTTGTCTTTCTTATAAACAAACAGTGATTGTAGTTAAAGGGCAAATGGTGCAAGTGCATAGATTGATTTCTGTGGATTGTGCATTTAGCAACCAACTGGATTATTTGATATTTCATAAGAGAGGATTCCCATCTGACATGTTAGAGGGTAAAAAACGATAAATTTGCTTTGTGACAAATTTGCTTTGATATTGAAAGGCGGAACAGTAACAGCGAACTGTTATGAACCATGTACCTCAGCAGAATTTTATTGTAACTTATTCCAGTAGGTTATATTACATTCAGGATATTTTTCACACCTATTGGAGTATTCTCCACTATTTTGATCATATAATGGACATTGTAAGAAATTGTCAACTTTATTCAAGAGGAGCAGTAACTTCAAGAAAAGATTGGAAAGGGATACAGTTCAGTTTTACAGACTCTATTGGTTCTAAGCGATGTCACAGCTGTAAACAATGCCCTAGAGGATAGGTAAGAAATATTGTTACTATTGCTCAAGAAGTCTATAATTTCCAAATAGAAGATATTCAAAATGATTGAAAGAAATTAGATGAAAGAAAAATACTTGCACAAGAAAAACTGTCAAAAACTTCAAATGCAGATTTTTGTTCATTAATACAACAGATCCATGAAAAGCATTATAAAAAACAGTAAACTTTGGGCCATTTGGAGTGCAAAAATATGAGGAACAAAACCTAGAGATGTTTTAACGCTATAAGAAAAGAAACCTGGAGATGAGAGAGAGAGATCTGATATATTGCAATATTTATGCAATGGAAAAAGCCAAATTAATCTGTGCAAAAAAGCTCAACGATATTTAAAGTGAAATGCAGGCAAAGACACATGGATATGGATAATTACAGAATACTGAAAATAAGATCACAGAGGGGAAATATAGAACATATTAATAAAGTAGAAGTTTAAACAGATTGAAGCTCAAGTTGTTATACCTGCAAAGTGAAGGACTGAGTGTAGAAAGTGTAACAGGTTATGTCACAGCATGATGTAAAAATGGATCCAAAAGTAGAGAGAAACTGGTAGAGTGGATACATCTGAAGAATAAATATGCACATGTGAAAGGGATACTTAATATGGTGCAATGTTTATACAAAACAAAGCAAAATTAAAACAAAAAAGCAACACCAGAGATATTTGAAGAGAAATACAGGAACAGGCATCTGTACCTGAAAAAATTCAGAATACAAAAATAAGAAATCAAAAGGGGGGTAGAAAAGAGGATTAGCAATGGAGAATTTAAAGAAATTGAAGTTTATGGATAAAAGTGAAGGATTTAGTATAGAAAATCTAACTCTGGTAATATCAAAGCATGATGGAACAATAAATCCCCAATTTAAGTAGATAAAGGTGGAACATGAAGTATCTAGCCCACTTACCAGATCATCTGGAGCCTTCAGTAAGACGCTATTACAAAAGTTCAGTTGGAGTTGTACAGCAAGGGGAGGAACAAGAAATAGTGGCAACTCTGACAAGGTCAATGTTCTGGAGTGATAGGCCAGTGAATTCCCATAAGAAAGAGCAAAGGATGAAGTAGGTTGCAGCTGAAGATATGTCACATGAACATGTTCTAGAACTTTCTGGAGAATGCTCACAGGACATGGAGAACAAAGAATATGCCCTCAGTTTAGAAGAAAATTATCTAAGGGAAGAATTGCTTGATTTATTAGAGTTGGCTAGACTTATTAAGATCGATGAAAGAAATAGATTACAGGAAGTCAGTAAGACCCAAAATCTTAGAAGTCTGATGAAACAAATGAACACAGTAATCAATTCTCTTGACAGAAATTCATGTGATATAATATAAGTAAATAGGATACATTACTGTGCAGGTAAATTGATAACAGATAGTCTTGCCACAAAAAAAGCAACGAGGGAAAGGGAGGGAAGAAATCAAATGTCATCATAGAAGCATCGACTAGAGAAAACTATAAAGCAGTTGAGACTAGAAGTATCTCTGGAAGAAGAGTATGCAAGATGAACAAAAATACTCCGAAGGATAGAGATGATAAAAACAATGTGCAGTAGCAATACAGACCAGGATCTATTATACGCCATTGCAAATTAATAATTTCAGCACAGGCAGAAAAACATAGAAGATATGCAGGTAAATATAAAGTGCACAAGGACAAAATAAGCTATTCATTTTTGACCATACCTCTCAACCATACCGAATTCCTCGGTATTTACCAGTTTAGAGGTGAAAATAATGGGGTGCCCCAAATTTCCCATTGGCCCCTTAATTCCCCGGGTTTTATTTTTTCATTTTTTTCTTTTTTGTGAAATTTTGCTGACTTCATCACATACAGGGCGTGCCCGATGATGTCAGCTTCAGAGCAGACTACTTGCCTGTCGAAGTTTGGCTGTGCTCAAGGGGGTGTGTACTGTAACTCTTCCTGTGTTTATACTTTCATATGGCAAATCAGCAAGACAGCAATGTGTTTGCAATTGCATCAGCATTGAATCATCAGGAACCGACTTGAGGACTGGTCGATTGAGAGCACTGGGGAGCTGTATAGTGTGTATTTGTTTTAATTTAATTAGAGCAAGCCCAAGGAAGGAACAAGGAAGCCAGAAGGCTCATCACCATTATGAGTGCAACAGCTGAGGAGCCACGGCAAGCAGCAGCAGTTGTCAAGTCAGACTTGTTCTCTAAGATTCTGAACTGAACTTGAGAAAGTAAAGTATTAGAGGTATGCTTGAGGAAATGCTAAAACATTTTTATTTGAATGCGAATCTATTAATGTTAATGGAGTTGGTGTTCTTTAGGAGAGCACATGGCTGATTGCTGCCGCGTATGTTGTATAGCATTTTAAATCTGTGTAATTTCACAAATCCGCGTGTCTCTCTCTTAACCATTTGCCATGTTATAGTTTAATTGTAAATCTATATTCGTGGTTATTTGAATTCTCAAATGGCTTAGGGCACTAGCAAGCCCCAACTGTTTGTTTACAACCAGCATGCTCACACCTTGCCACAGACATTCAAATAGAAAAATGCTCATGTTACCGCTTTATAGTTGAGAGCGTTAAGACAAAAAAAAATTTTGCTTGGCTGTTGCCTCTGTGAGGGTATATTTTTCTCCCTCATCTTTCTGTTGAACTGTTAAAACACATGGTCAAACTGAAGCCTTCCTGTCTACACACAAATTTTACGAGTTAAGTGGGGCTGCAGTGTCTACTGTATGTTTATTTAAAAGGGGTGCATAGCGGAGCATTGTTTTTAGACTGGCAATTTGGCATGGTTTTACATTCAGAGATAAGGTTCCAGTTTAGCATCAGATCACTGTTTAGTGGTACAAAGTAATAGAAAAGACTGCAGTACCTTAAGAGATGAACAGGAAGGAACCACTTCTGTACCTGCTAAACTCAATCCTTGTCTCCAAATTAAACTCATATTACATACGCAGAAAAAGGAATTTTCTAGCTAGTAACCTAGTGATAATTCATGAGACATACTTGATGTTTTGGTTACTGAATTGAACATCCACATGTTTCAATGGGAGAAGCAGCTGTAACTGATTTAATTAATTGCCTTTTATATAAAATAGTAAGATTTGTGTATATTCATGTATGCATTTCTCCTAGAAAAAAAAACACTGATCACTTCTTGTTACCTTCTAAATATCTCCAGAAGCTACTAGTCTAGCAGTTTTAAGGACAAGAAGTGTGGGTAATGAGAGACTATGTCAAAAGTTAGTTTGTTGCTGAAAAAGACACAAAAATACATGAGAAAAATCAGTATCAGAGACTCTCCTGATTTTACAGACTGGACCAGTATAATAAGCATTTGAGTTTGACTTCATATCCTTCAAGAAATCCATGGTAACGTACTAACACAACACCTTTTATACTATTATCTCTCTAAGTTTATAAGAGCAAGATTTAAAATCTGTCCCTATTTTTGGGCTTTGTACCCCATTATTTCTCTCTCCAGATTTTTTTGTGCTTAGAGGTTGAGAGTTATTTGTATTTATTATATTCTGCATTTGTTTACCAGGATAGTCTGACTGGACACAGGTCCATTTTCAGCCGAGGCCCGGGGAGAAAAGCTCCATACAAATTACAATATAGTCACCACATCAAGTATATTTACACAATCCGTAACAGCATAAAGAAGGATTATATAGAAAACAGCAAGTCTTACATTAGAGCATAGAGAGAAAAGATTACATTTTAAGGTTTGCAGTAGGAATTCCTGAGGCTGCAGCAGATTGTCAGAAATATAAATAGTTTGTTATAAAATGAGATGGAGGTTTTATGTGGTGCACTGGACATAGGCATTGATTCATGAGGTGCTCTTTGACAGAGTTGTTGAACATGGTGATTGAAGGAGCAAAGGTTGGAGTAGAGGGAAGGTTGTTCCAGTTTCTGGCTATGTTTTGGGAGAACAGAGCTTTCCCTGCAGAGTTATTGGCTTTAGAGATACAGAGGAGAGATTTTTCAGAAGAGCTTAGGGGGAGATTTGATACGTACTGGGTTAGTAGTTGGTTTAGAGATGGGGTTTTGTAAGGATAATTTAAAATATTGTAGGTAGGTATTAATTGGTGATAGTTGAGTAGCTGAGGAAGTTCTAGCCATTTAAATTGTCACAATGCCGGACAGTGGTGGGTTTTGAAGGTGGAGTTACTAGCAATCTGGTGATTTTATTGTAACATGACTGAAGTTGTTCCAGGTCCTGTTTTCTTGTGTGGGTAAGGATTGGTGCAGCGTATATAAGGGTGGATAGTAGGTGTGTTTGGGCTAGTGTAATTCATGCCTGTTCCGATAGAAATTTTTGGTGTCTATATAATGTAACCATTGTTTTTGGAGCTTTTTGATTGATCGTGAGATATGGACATCAAACAGTAGTTTGTTGATTTCTACACCAAGGAGTTTGGTGTGGTTAGTGGGGGAGCTGCTAGTACCGTTCTTGGATATGATTGTAAAAGGTTGATGGGTAGTTTTAGTTCTGTTGGGAGCAAATATGAGTAATTTGATCTTGTTGGGACTGAGGATTAGTTTGATCTGGGTAATAGTTTTCCACTGAGGTAAAGGATTCCTGAGTAAGTTTCTGAAGTTTAGTGAGTGATGGTGTGGAGCAGATGAGAGTTGAGTCATCTTCATACTGTATGAGTGTGGCATGTTGGGTGGAGGTATGGAGGCTGTTAGTAAATATGGAGAAGAACAGAGGGCCCAATATTGAACCTTGCGAAACTCCTATAGTGTTTGGAAGTAGGGGAGATAATGTGTTTTGCCATTGGACAGATTGCTGTCTGACAAATAGCTTTTAAACCATGCTGTAGTGAAATGGGCAAAGGATAGGGAGGTTATGGATTCCAGTAGCTTAGTGTGCGACACCATGTCAAATGCCTTGGATAGGTCTAAGAATATTGCTGATACAAAGTTGTTTTTGTGTAGGTTAACTGTATTTGTAAAAGACAGGAGAGTGGTTGTAGTGCTATGGTGTTGTCGGAAGCCATGTTGTGTGGGTGAAGGGAGATTGTTAGAGTTCAGAAATTGCATAACATGGGAGTGAATACACCTCTCAAGTATTTTAGATAAGGGGGTAGGATGGCTATGGGATGGTAGTTAGAGAAGTCGTAGGAGTTTACTCCTTTGTGAAGAGGGATGATATATGATACTTTCCATAACTGTAGGATGTAGCTTCCTGTATGAATTGGTCTATAAGGATGGATACAGGGTATGATAGGGAGTCAGCTGCTATTTTTAAGAAGTTTGCTGGTAGGTTGACTGCAAGGGTGGTAGTTTTGAGTTTTTGTATGAGTTTTTTTTAATTTTGGTGGTAGGGACAGGTGAGAGAGTAAAGGAGGGGAAATTATTATGGGGTTGGCTTGGGGTGCTTGAATGGTTGGTTTTGGAGATTTGAGAGGATAACGATAGGATAGTTACACTGAAGTGATGGTTAAATTGGGAGACAATGTCTTTAGTGATATTCTCGGTGGTGGGAGTTGGAGTGGATGTTTTACCTGGGTTAAGTAGGAAGTTGATGGCATGCCAGAACTTTTGGGTGTCTCTTGTGTGTTTAGTTTGGATGTTAAGGAAGTAGTTTTGTTTATCGAGTTTGGTTTGTCTTTTTGCTTGGTTTCTTAGTTTCTGAAAGTTTTGTTTGGATAGGTTTGTGTTCTCTTTTCCAGGCTTTCCAAGATTTATCTCTGGCTTTTAGTAGGGCTCTTGTGTCCCTGCTTAGCCATGGGCCGTAGTTTGCCTTGACTTTGATTCTTCTAATGGGTGCCATTGAGTTGAGGATGCTAGTGAAAGTGCTGTTAAAGTAGTCAATGGCTTGGTCTAAACCTAATGTTAGTAGTAGGTCCCATTTACATGTTCTTAGGATGTGGTTAAGAACCTGTGTATTTAGTTTTCTGTCGTCATCTGACTCGTCTAAAAATTATAGGGTTAGAAACGGTGTGTTTACTTTAGGAGGAATGTAGGGAGGTGATCGCTCAGGGTGTCTGGTAGACATCCGGTGTGATAGTTTTGTTTAGGGCAATTTACTAGTGTCCAGTCTAAGACTGAGTGTGTGTGGGATTTTTTGTGAGTTCATGAATGAGCTGGGTAAAGCCATAGAGATTGATATGGTTAGTGGGGTTGTTGGAGTTGCAAGCTAACGAGTCTGTGTTTAGGTCACCTAAAAGAATGGTTTCATTGGGTAGTTTGTCTGAGATCCATTGTAGAATTTCTTCATGGTGGGAGAGTTGTTACCTGGGGGGATGTAACAGCAGATAATAATGATTTTTTTGGTGTCATTTATAAGTAGATTTGAGGTTAAGGTTTCAACATTTTGAAATGTAGGGATTGTGATTTTTAGGGGTTTTATGATGAGTAAGTTTTTAAAGAGTATGGAAACTCCACTACCCTTCTTATCTGTTCTATCCTGCCTTAATTTATTATATCCTGGTGAGAGAATTTCTTCATTTTGGATGTTAGGTTTTAACCAGGTCTCAGTGATGGTTATGTCTGGGGGTAGTGGGTTATGAATGCTTGTATATCAGGAAGTTTGTTAGTTATACTCTTGGTATTCATGTTAATAATTGGTAAGTCTGATCTTTGTTTGGCTGGGAGTAGGGTATGGCTTGGTCCTGGATTTGGGTGGATGTCTCCTGATAAGAGAAGTGTTTTTTTTGTAATAAGTAATATGTGTTTTATACTGTGTGTTATTTTTCTGTGGGAATCTGTCTGATATTGTTGTCAATTGGATTTTCTATATGTGTAGCATTGAGCTATCTTTAAATGGTGTAGAGTAATGGGGAAGTCTGTGTGTGTTTGATTTAACATAGGTGTGTGTTGCATGGTAATTTGTGTTTTGTAGTGAGGTAGTAGGATGAATGGATGTAATGTTTGTTAGTACTGTGAGGGTGAGTAGGAGACACCCTAAGATGACTTTCATTTTGTTTTAAGTATCAGTGTAGCAGGATAAGAAGAGGTTGGCTACCTAAGGGTGGGTGGGGAGATATAGTGATAAACTAGGGGTGTGGGGTGGGACGTGATAGGGTGGTTTGCTTGTGGGTGTGGTTTACTGGATGTAAATGTAGTGGTTCTGGGGGTGGGTGGGATATAGGGGCAGGTTAGGGGAGTGGAGTGAGCCCAGCCACAGAGTGGAGTATCACGAGTCAATCAGGTATTCAGTGAGGCTGTGCACTGAAATAGTTCTTGATGGGTACATTCTACCCTTTGTGAGAGACTATATTAAGAGTACTACAAAAGTCAACCTTCTACATTTTCTGGTGTAGAGACCGCTTTCTAATACTGCTTTGGGGATTATACTATGATAAAAACACAATCCACCCTGGTCAACATTGCCGCACCAACTTGTAGAAAAAATCTTCCAATGCTGAAAGTAGTAATAGTGTTTATTCCACATGACAGTCCAATAATTGCCAAAATGCAACAGCCAGTATGATGCATGGTAGTCCAATAAAAACGAGTTTGCCATAGTCAGTATGGTAAGCACTTTCATCCACGTAAATCCTGGACTTTATCAAACCCAAATATATACTATGTTTAAACTGGGAGGCTGGGTTTGGTTAAATAAGCCATGTTGGAACCCAGAGCTGCACTCTGATTGTAAACAGGGAGAAATTATGTCCTGTGTTCTGCTTCCATCTACTGGCATAGATGGGGATCACCAAATTAACTTGGTTATTCTTGTTTGAAACTAAGAGAATGTACAAGTAATGTCATAGTATCTCCGATGTCACAAAACAACTTACTAAACAAGTGTAAAGGGTCCAAAAACAAAACAGTGTAAGAAATTTCTCTTTGTGAAAGATTTTCAGCTCCTGTATCTCTAGTTAATCACTGTAAATTAATCAGATCAGACAAAAGTAGTAGAAGTAGTGAACTTAAACTCATCTTAAGTCAAATTATATATATTTTTTTGATGAAAGACGAGTTTAAGTTTGCTACATCTGCTACTTTTGTCTGATCTGATTAATATATACTGATTAAAGATATATGGACTGAAAACCTTCCACACAGAGAAGTTACCTAAACTAAGAGAATGTAAGATAGGAGTGGGGGGGACGGCCTTGGGGTAGGTCCACGAGTGTGCTGACCCTATTACAGATCACTTTGAAAATGTCTCTGTGTTGTTGTACTGTGTAGTAGTAGTAACATTTTTTCTCCTTAGCCTCCACGTTTGTTGTTATCCTGAAAGTCTGTTGTCATATTGCAACAATGGCGATGACATTCTCCTCTTACTGTGGCATAAAACAGGCATGCAAACTCACGTGCACAAGTGTTCTTGGTTTTTCACATTATTTATGGGGGGGGGGTGAAATTTCATGCAAGGGATAAATTATATAACAATGTTGGGTAATATATAGAACACCATTTTCATGTGACATTCTTAACTTATACATGTAAGGAAAACAGCATTTCTGACTAAAATAAAAATTGTATATGAATACTTGGGAGGGGGTGAAGTTTGCTTAACCTCATAGCACCGGTCTTTCCGTCTTCAGTTCAGCTGATGGACATCACAAATGCAAAGAGCCAAAGTCCCAGTCCAGACAGAGTATAAATGCTGACCCTCGTCTTGCTGAAGGGATTGGCGCGGATAGGGGAAATGTTTCATTTTGGTGCTTGTGCAATCTACATACCACTGAAGGGAATGGATTGATTGTTGGGGTGGGGAAAATGGATAATTTTGATGCTTGTACATCGAGACATACTGCTAAAGGGATTTGTTGGGGTCTGGAGGACATGATTCATTTTTGTTCTTGTCCATGCTTGAAACTACTGAAGGGAATTAAGCTTTTGGCTTTTTTTGCTGTTTGTCCATTTAGCATAAATTTGTAGTTTTCTGTCAAATCACTGGCAGTGACAGATCTTTGAGGACTGAACTCAGAAAATAATGGCAGGCAGCAGACATTTGAGTTTCAGACTTTATCCTTCAGAAAATTCATACCATGCAAACTCTATTAGTCTATCAACAGTCTAAGTTTGGAAGAGCCATATTGAAAAAGAGTCACTAACTATTTCTGTGCCTTTGTTTGGTCCCCCATTATTTGTGGCTTTGTCCAGATTTCTTGCTCTAACCTCCAAGACATTGAGCGGTATAGCCATAATATCTGCAGTCCTATAGCTACATTCATTCTACGGAGCTGTATCTGTGCGTTCTGCTGATTTTAATTTCAGTTTAGCCAGTAGTGACTTGATGCAATGCATAATTTTGTATCTCACAGACAATTATGGGGTGCCGGGTAGTGTTTAATAATAGCATAGCATAATGAATAAGTAACTGCAATAGTAGTTAATTTTATTTTTATATAAGATAATTGTATTTCAGTTTTATACAAGTTCAGATGTTAATATAAATAAAACAGTTTTGTGCTGGTTGTATTTTGTTATTTATATTAATGTTAAAGGCAAATGGGCAGAGTTTGCACAGTTTTATTTTTATAAAAGAAAATTGTATTTTAATTTTGCACAAGTTCAAAATGTGATACAAGTTCAAATATTAATATAAAGAAAACACTGTTCTGTTTATTTTGTGTTTCATGATGATATTTTGTCTGTTCAGTTTGGGTTTAAAAGTTGGCATCCCACAATTCCATCAGAGTGGGAGGGGTTACATAATTGTGTATGTAAATTTTATTAACCAGTATACATATTTGTACCTATTTCCGTGGGCCTTTGTCCAAACTTCTGATGTTTTCAGTTTGAGAGGATTGTTTTAGACCCAAAAAAGTTTTAAAGAGAAACGGGAAACAAAGAAAAAGTGAATAAAAAAAAAAAAACAGAAAAAAGATGAAATAGACACATTTTGGAGAAATATCTATGCAGACCCTCTAGAACATAATTAACATGCTGAATTGAGAGATGGACAAAAAGAAATATTAAAGTTAAACATGTACAGGATATGAAATGAGATGGAATAAAGGCCAGAAAAACTGAAACAAAATTAACCCCAGGCCCAGATGTAGTTTACATGAAGATTTAGCCCTGAGTAAGAACTAATTATATGGTGTACTCAAACTGGCGCCAACCTGTTTAGGAACAGAAAACATGAAACTCTACCTTGAGAGAACCTGCAAGGTATCCAAAAACTGTAGACCAATAACTTGCCTATAGACAATATACAAACGTTATACTGCAACTGATGCTAACAGAGTCTATAGCCATTTAGAAGAAAACTCTATCATAGCAGTTGGACAAAAGCATAACAAAAGAAAGTCTCATGAAACAAAGTATCATTTGGTTTTAAATAAAATAATAAAGGAGTAATTGTAAAAAGGGGAAGAATCTAAGTATTTAAATGTTTTTAAATTGTGATTGTTTAATTGGTTTAATTAAGTGTAATTGTGTCTAATATATATATTAGAACCATATGGTAATTGTACTATTGATTCCTGGAAGGCTTGTTTGTGCTGAGGCGCCAGTTTTTTATTAAAAGTTGTTCTTACATCGATTTGTGGTGCAGCTTCTCATTCCTGGCTGAGTAGTTTGTTTTTGTATTTTCTCTACTGGTGTTTTTTTGGAGAATCTAAGTATGGCATGGATAGATTGCCAAAAAGCATCTGACAGCATCCAACATTCACAAATAAAGGAAGGCTTAAAGATGTACAAGATACACCTTGCACTGATCAGTTACATTACAGTGACAAACCCACCTTGCAGCTAAGCCATGATAAAGGGGCAATTATTATTCCAGGGATGAAAACTCTAAGGGGGACATTACAGGGTGACACTCTTGTCACCACTGTTCGTTTAGCTTTTCCTTAACCCATTAATCCTTTTCCTTAACAGATTAGTTCATGGTTACAATTTGCCCCCCCCCCCCCAAAAAAAAAAACAACATTGTAAAGACATCTCATCTTTTTTGTTGATTATTTAAAACTCTAGAGTTCATCAGATGAGCTGAGAGACGACTAGAAGTGGCAAAACTCTCTCAGATGATATAAGAATGTCATTTGGTCTTCATAAGTTTACAAAAGCAACATTTAAAGCAGAAAAGCTGCAGCGGCAATAAAGTATCAGTCTAGGACAGGAATGCTTTATAAAGGAACTTGAGTAGAAGAGCGTATATAAATATTCAGGAATTGATGAAGGGGGGTGACAAAATATGAAAAAATGCAAACAAATCAGTAAGGAAAATTTTAGAAGACTAAAATTTATACTGAAAACAGCCTTGACATTTATGAACAAAGTCCAAGCTATAAACCAGTTTGTTCTTCCTGTTCTAACTTACAGTTATGGTATGATTGACTGGCCCCAAACGGTATTGTATGAGTTGGACAAGAAAACAAAGAAAATGTTTCATGCTTATTAAATGAGATATAAAAATCAGTGTGTACCAAGATTATATGTTCCTTGTTCTGAAGGTGGTGTGGTCCTCCTCAAAATTGATTACATGTATTGATATGCAATTGTAGGACTGCATGCATATCTGATCACTTCACCAGGTCCAAACATAGTGAAAGTTTTAAAACATGAGGAGTACAATTCTAAGATGACTCCCCTGCTTTTTTTAGCAGAAGCATATCAATGTCAAATGGGAATGGAAATTGAGCCAGAAGTAGACAAAAATCAGACGGCAACTCAATGTGCCAAAAAGCAGAAGATTAAAAATAAGGAGACTGCTCAGATGAGAATGCAAGACTCGTGTAAAAGGCATAGGTGTAGTTGCAAGTGCAAAAAACTCCCTGAACAACCTCATGTCAATTCAGATCTGATGCAGGAATGGTTAAGGTGAGCTCCATTTAAACCAAAAAAATGAAAGGTTAATATTGGCACCCCAGGATTTTGGACTACATACATGTTGGTTTACAAATTCCACTGAACATGTGTTAGAAGCAGCCAAATGCAGGTCCTGTAAACTGGAAACAGTTGCACATCTTGTTGCTGGGTTTGTTACACTAATGGCAGAGAGCCTATATTCTGAAAGGCATGATAACATGGCAAGACTGTTGCATTGGGGATTGTGCAAACATTACAAAACTGAAGTAGATGAGAAGCACTGGAAACATGAGCCACAAAGCATTATGGAGAATTATAAAGTTTATATCACATGAGATCACCCATTACCAACAGTTCAAAAAAATAGATGCAAGAAAACATATATAGTAGTCCTTGAAAAGAAGACAAAAGTGGCATTGACTATTGAAATTACTACACTCAGTGTCTTACAGAGAGAGACAAAGTAATAAAATACCAGTTTTTGCAGGCAGAAATGAGGGCAGTGTGGAAGAAAGATACACAGAGTGTTTTAATAGCAGTAGGAGAAGTGGGTCTCAAAAAAAGAGAGGAGTCATATTTACATATACTACAGATACGTGTAACACTGTATGAATTGCAGGAATCAGCTCTGGGCACATTGCAGGTGCTGTAAACAACATTTTGGCTAACATAAAAGACTTGAAACAATACTAATTTCATGAACTTTAATCATACTTTGACTTAGGAATGGGGTCAGTTCCTGTCATGGTTTTAGAAACTCAAAAGACTTGGAGAAATAAAACCAGTGTAAAAAAAAAACTCTAAATCCCTAAATATTAAGTAGGTTTATGAGTACAGTGGATATAAAAAAGATAAAGGTAAAAACACCTTGCATTATTGCCCTTGTCTGTGCCAAAACATCTTGGTGTGATGGACAAAATGATAGAATTGCTGGGGTGACAAATTGTTCAAGAAAGCATTACAAGACTTCATGCAAACATAATGCACTGTGGAAGCTAAATAACACTGAAATAGCAACAGAAGGGGAAACGCAGTGCAAGAACCATTTCATATGGAGGAAAATGTACAATGCAGTGAAGAAAGATTATTTTAGGTTCCTTTAGTTTGTCTCTTTTTATAATTTCCTTAAACAAAGGAACAAGACCTAGAATTTATGCAGTATTGTTTCCCATTTTGGCTCTTGCATCCATCTAATAGGACTGCCATTTACTCTGTATGATAGTAATGCCCCATTTATTATTAATCCTTTTCATGTCTTCTATGTAGCACCCCATGCCTTTTTCTATGACTCTTTAGGTGGTCAAGCATATATTCCTGTCTGTACTCCACACCTGTTGTTAGTCATGCCTTTGTCGCTTTTTAAAGGAGTCCATGTTGTAATGTATGCTTTTATACTCCTGTCTCCTGAAACTATGATCTGGTTGAGTGACTTTTCAACCAGCAATGCATACATTAAGTTAAACAGAACAATTCCCAATATGGAACATGGAAACAACATTTCTAAGTTCACCTTAACTCTACTCCAGCCACTGGTATTGTCTCATCTCTCACACATAGGAGAAACATGACATGAGATTAGCTAACAATGTCACATCTATTTTGTGTGTTTTGGGGGGTACACTAAAAATAAATGACAGGTTTCTAAGGGGCCCAGCAAAAAACCTATAATTCAGTTACTGATATTTCATCAAATACTAATACTGAAACAGACTCTCTTGAATAGTCACTCACTAACATACATTAAAATTTAATTAACAAGGGAGGTTCTTCCCCTTAACACCAAAAGAAAATATGTTGCCAATTTTTCAGAATCTGATGCACTAGTTGAAGCATTCAGGATTGATAGTTAAACAGGTGAAGTACTTTCTGGTCATTTGGTGTCTGCACTAAATAAGTCTCTCATTTATACCAGCTTAGTTTTGTTTTCTCATGTTCAGGTAACATCAGTCTTAACAGCAGAATTATTTCCGTGACTATCCTACAAAACACAAAGCTGAGCCGGATCATAGTCAAATGTCACCCTAGGCAAGGTGTAATGGATTACCCCCACCCCTGGAGGAATGCCCCCCCCACTACAGCCATTCCAGTGTTCCATTACTTGGGTGGTGGTTCCCAGTGAGCATAAACATTGTTGTTCATACTGATCATACTGTGTATCAGTGTACATACTGCTTTCTTCCTTTCTTCTATAATGATTACAGATAAATGGATTTACTTTAAAACTGTTATTTCCATTGTTTGTATAGCACAACCACTGGCACCCATTTGGTAAACAAAACAATAGCTTCTTAGAATGAAAACAGACATGACATGAAAAGTAAACTTCTCTGCTCTTGAAATGGCATTTTAACCAACATTCAAAGAAAATGCATCTGGCTAGTGGTGGATTACGTTTACGTTTGTGATGTTTTCAAACCATAGACCCCTTCCACTTTTTTTTTTTTACCACCATGCATACATGCACATGTTCTTTGGTTTACCATCCCGATTGTATTAAATTATATTCTTTGTATAATATAGAACCACTTTATTAGTATGTTTCAAGTTTGTGGTTTTGAACATTTGTTCCAGTAAGCATTGAAACAAAATGTATGAACCAATAATGATGAAACTACCGATTTCAGAAAATTTCAACCATGAAAGACCAGTCAAAGTTTATTACATTCCACCAATATCAATCAATATGAACAATCTCTGCAGAAGTAAAAGTAATCTCATGGTTATTTGGAAGAATTTACTTGCCACTTGGCAAGTCAAGTAAGCTACTGTTGAAACATGTTCAAATGCGGTGCTACTATCTAAATGATTGCTGTATGGAATAAAGTGCTGATTTATCATTTTTGATAAATTATGATTCATTTACAGTAACAATCCTTTTTGATGAGGAGCTATGACCATAATATCATACAGGTTAGCGAAACAGATATGGCTTGTGACAGAGAAAATTTACTGATATATCAGGGTAAAAATAAAGAAGTGAAATAACTTATTAGATTCCTCACCGCTTATGGCTCAAACATTTTTCACATCAGTGAGGTCATACAGAAACACTGATATATTGTTTCAAAAATCAAGAACAATTGACAACAGTGCAGCAGAGTAGAGTATAAAATAAATAAAAACAGCAATGTGCATGACAGAAACACTAGGCCCAAAGGTAAATGCATCTGATGTTTAGTAAACCAAATAAAACAAACAATTCAAATCCAAGGCATTTTTGCCTTACCAGACAGACTTCTTCAGAACATAGTACGTTTGCCACAAAAAAGCACCATCTTAAATATATATACTAAATATAAATACCTATATCAATTAATTAAATACAATTAAACAATTGGTTAATTAAACACATCATAAAAAATTAAAAATCATTATAGCTACTACATTACTGCAACATTTAAACATGTACATAAAATAACTTCCTAAAATTTTATAAACATTAAGATAAAATGTTGAGACATGCTTGATAAGTTAATTAAAAGATGTATGTGTGCATGTATGTATTTTAAAAGTATATTAAAAATATTGTTAAGAAATTAAAGGTGCCAAGATTGCAACTTCGCTGCCCTGAACTTCAAAATAGGTACCGCTGCAGTGTGTTCATTAATATCTGGGTATGTAGTCTAATTTCATTTCATTTGCTAGCGTAACTCTTTGTATTCAAGATCCGTCTCCCAACTACCACCTGTAGAGCTAGCGTCTACTTAATCTAAAAATACCAAATTTATAACCAAGACAAGTTGAACAATTTAATGTTTGTATAAAGCATTATTGGCATTACAATGCTTCGTCATACCTGTGCTCATAAATTCACTTATTTAATTTTCTCTTGGTATTACTGATATATAAAATACTACACATTAAGAACCATTTGCTATATATACTACCTGCAGTGTTAAACAGTTCCCATTCCTTAAGGTAATGGGAACATCACTGTTGACACCAACCACTGTTTTGTTCCAAACCAAGATATGTGTTTAGTAACTACTCCTACTGCACTTACCTGTGCCCTTAGTAATGTTCAAGTAGTTACCAGCTCTTACCTTCTTTCTTTCTAGATGGTTCTTTATATTTTGCCAGTTTGGTATACAAATTGACGGTAATCTTCTATAAAAGAAAACAAGTCAGAATTAGTAGCAAGCACATTCCAGTTCCTCCTTACAATGTCTTTGAATGTCCTGGAAACAAGCAGTACTAACATTAATACCAAGTCTCTCTCCAATAATAATCCATTAAACAGCTTACTCCATATTTCAGTAATTTCAAATTCTATAGGTTTCCATACTTTCACTGGTGTACTGTTTAATTCCTGTGATTTCCCCCAGTTCTGACTCTTAATGGCTGCCTAAATTTCTTTTTTGCCTCTGTCCTTTTCATTAATTTTTCTCTTTTTCATGTAAGGGAAATTGTTTCCCTTGGAAATATTGTAATTTCCTTACTTTGACTGACTATTTCTGTAACTGCACTTTGCAGAGTTACATAATATTTTTGCAATCTACATAAATCTGATGATTGTTCTAGTTTAGCCGATTATTGATCCCTAATTTGGGCCATCATCCACTCCACTTATGTTGTCTGAGTCCCTCTGCCAGATTTTTCATCTTTTTAGGGTAGTTGTCATAATATATACCTCTCTCTGCTTTAGCCCTGTACTTATTCAGTGTCACACTATCATGTCACGTTTTACCTGTTCTAGTTGATCCTTAATGTTTTCATTGTCCATTTCTGTATTTCAGTATTTCAGTTTGCAGATCCTTAATTTAATTAAGCCATAGATGAGGTTCACACAGCCTATCTTGACCTCGCCAAGGCTTTCGACACCATCCCCCATTCTGGAATTATAGCTAAACTCATTAAACTAGGTATAAATCCCTACGTCACAAGATTGGTTGCCAACTGGCTCACTGACAGAATCCACACTGTAAAAGTTGCAGACTCAAAATCTGACCTGAAAGCATTGACAAGTGGAGTACCACAGGGTTCCGTCCTGGACCTCTCCTGTTTGATATCTACTTCTCTGAAGTACAAGCTAACACAGAAGGCCTCTAGGTAATGAAGTTCGCATATGACTGCAAACTAGGAGCCATAGTCAAGTCCCCAAATGATGTGAATATCCTACAGAAGGGCCTTGCTGAGACAGTCGGAGCCATGGCCACAAGCTCAGTGCCAAAAAGTGCAGTGTCATCATTAGAGCCATTTTAGAGTACAACTCCTCTCTTGGAATGTACCTCACAAGACATCTGCAGCAGCTGGAAAGGCCACAGAAGTACCTCACAAAGAGGATTACTGGCCTCAAATGCCCTACACTGATTGCCTCAAAAAACTCCAGCTTTACTCCATAGCATATCGCCTCCTCCGAGGTGATCTCTGTCTAACATATAAAGCTATGTCAAACCCAGTGCTGTTGGACATGCTTCACCTAAAGAAATCAAAATCTCTCTGAGCTGCACGCTCTAGGGACCTAAACCTTGTCACCACAATAAACAGGACATGCTGGAGGGATAGATTCCTGTCCCAGTGACTTTTCATACTCTGGAACAGGCTACCCATCTATGTCGAGCAAAGTTCTTCATTAGCACTTTTCAAGAAAAATCTTGATTGAGTGGATGGGAAATGAGAAATACACCCCGGGATCACTTCTGTGTTTCTGCTCGACAGTGGCACATGAAAATAACTTTCTTGGGTGGCGTAAGCCAGGGAACCTTTTTGGCTAGGCTTACATATAGGCCCTTGGGCTGATAGCCTAGTACCTACCTATGAATTATTAGTGGTAAGATATTTCTCATGACTTGCTTTACTACTAACTTCAAACTTTATCTTCCTGTTGCTGCTGTGCTAATGTTGTTTGAGGTTCTTTTCTTTCCTGTAACCTCCCTGGTCCATTTCTTGAATTCTGAATTTTGATATTGTAGATAAATACATAGGGAGGTGCAATATTTGGTCATAATAACCTGCAAGTCCATCTCTATTACTACAGATACTGGAGCATTATCTGAAACCACTATTGGGTGCGTTACTCTCTCCATTGGTAAGTTAATGTGTTATTTAGTGATGAAGCTTCTATCCAGCCTCATCCTTGTTTCAAATCTATTTGAATAATAGGTGTATTCCTCACTTCCTCCTCATACCTCCATTACATCTTTTAAGATGGATTTGGTCATGTACTTGCCTAAATTTTGACCCTCTTTAGATATATTGTATTTTTTTAGGTCTCCCTACCATGTCTTCCCTATCCATTATTAGATTCCAGTTAGCCCCTATAAAAAAGACTCCCTTGTAAAAATCCATGATGTCTCTCATTACTTGCACTTTTTTTGCGTTTTTATGTAATAAGTGAGGCAAAAGTGATGTTCATACTGGCCCAAATTCCCGTAAGCAAAATGTATCTCTAGTGTTTCTCCACTTTATTTTCCAGTTAATTAATTTTCAGTACTTTCCTGAGTTAGGGCCATTATCCATTTCTTTCATTTTCCATCCATTGTTACATAGCATCTCCTCCACCCAGTGTTTTTTTATCAACTCCTGTTCTGGTCTGTTATTTCATTTCTGAGGTAAATACTGTAAAGGAGTGACACAAGACATCAAGGCACAAACTTAAGCAATCTTCTTACAAGCAGCAGAATGGTCTCCTTTGCCTACCAAAAGAGGAACTATAACTTCTAACAGTGCATCTATCTGTTTAAATCAACAAAATGCAGGCAGTGACACTGAAAATACCCAGTCCATGCCAAAAGTGAGTGATGATGATTCAAGTCAAATTAAATCCATGCACGTACTAGCAGTAAAATGTGAAGTCCATGCTGAAGATTCTTGCTGTTTTGTTCGCTTCTGTTGTTGGCTAATGGGCATTTTATAGTCTCGCAATAAACAATGAATCGATACTTAAAGGTCATGACAATTTTAGACTGGTGTTATTTAGAAATTAAATAATTCTATAAGTTATAAGCAAGACTGATACGATGTCTGTTTTCTTACTTTCAGTGCCCTTTTCATCTTCTCTCTTAAAAGAGCAGCTAATCACATCCCAGTGATTTTTTCCTTTTTTTTAAACTGGCAAACATCTCAATCAAGAGGTCCGTGCACCTTAATTCAGTAAACAAGTTTTGCCTTGTAGCATATTTCTAGCACACTACAAATCTTTTTATAAGCTGTCTTGACATAATACAAATATTTTCTTAAGGTCTCTGTAAAATTCAGTATTATCGCTATTATTTGGCAAACACAAGAGTAAGGTGGTCAATGCATCAAAAGATCAGGGGGAGGCTGTGAGGGCCCTTCAGAACTCCTTGCAATATTTGGGTGCATTTCCTGTCTAAATGTAACAACTAGCTGCCCTATCTTTATATACATTAATATCCTAGCACTCCTTTTTTTCTTTCTTTCTTCTTCAATAAACATCTTTAGTAGATTATCATGTATGACATAGGTAATCTTGCATTTAAATAAATGAAAAACAAACATTGACACCACTTTAGTTGCAAACATTATACATCATAGACCATTGAAATAACTGTAGTTGCAAATATTATACATCACTTATAATCTATCCAGTCTGTCAGTTAAACATTGTATGGCTCATTCAAATCCTGCTTCTTAACCCTCATTCCTTCTCTGCATATATTGTTCCCACAATTCCCATATTTTCTATGTAGTTTCCTCCATCCCTTTTATAAAGATCCCATTTCCAGTTGTTTTATCTCTGTTAGTATATTCACTACTTTAGTGAAGTTGGTCTAGACTTTGATTTCCATTTTCTAGTAATTGCATTTTTGGCAGCTACCATAATTACGCTCGGCAAGGCTTTACTATGTCTGGCAATTCTGATTCTGTATCATAGCTCAAAAAAAATTATGTCTCCAGTCAATCCAAATCACTCACTGAGCATCTCTGACAAAGCAGTTGGCATGGAATCCCTTAAATCTGCCAACTCTTTGCACTCCCAAAAAATAGGTTCCAAGCCACCTTTTTCTTGCCCCTCACCTCCAACATTTGCTATCCACCAATATTCTAGCACTCTTCACCTTACCCACCAGTCTGTTGACATTCCACATTGTCATCTTCAGTCCCATGGTTGATTAAAGAAGTAGATATACCCACATTTTAAACCACTCAGTTGGAGTTTATAAACGTGGCCCATATCTCCAAAATTTATAGAGCTAGCCCAGAACCTCTAACACACAACACCCCAAATTATAACCACATACAAGGTTAGATTCAAATCAAACCACCTTATTGCACTAGTGCTCCTTTAATACTGCTGATAGGTGGTGTCACAAGCAATTCGATCCTTCATGAGTTTCCCCAGCAGCCCTGACCTTAAGTACTCATTAACTGCATACTTTGCAGTTCTTGTCAAACATAAACTTTATCATCCACAGAGTCTTTCAGTATTCATCTGTAATCCCCTTCCCTAGCTTTATTCCCACTGAACCCCAAAATTGTCGTCATACTCACTTTAAAAACTTACTTTGTTGCAGTTCATCTGTTGATAGCTTAATTCTCCCTTTGTTTTTAACTATCCACTCATGTCTGACTATGTGCGGGACAAAGCCATAGTGAACAAATTTAGGCAAATGTCTCCACATAATGATCCCATCCTTCCTCTCATCTCATTCTCCTCCTCCTGACTTCCTGTATATTCTTGTTCAAAATCCCCCATTCATAAAATTCAAAAGCAGTGACCTGACTCGTAAGCTTTGCATCTCATGTCTTATTTTCCTGTTGCCGATATATTTAGCCCTTCATTTGAAAAGATTGCAGTCGTAAGCCTCCCATTTGATGCTGTCACACACTGCTAAGCCCTATCTGTACCCTTTGAATGCTTCATGATAGCGTACTAAGAGTGTTGAGCATTGATCTTAAGACTTATCTCACCATTCCTTAATTCAATTGGTTCCTTACCAGGAATGCACCTACCATCGTCCCTTATCTATCAGTTTTTAAAGAAGTTGGCACCCATAGCCGATGAATAACTAATCACATACCGCTGCTCTTAAAGTTAATTAGTTTTGACACACATTCCCTGCCTCCCCCTCTTACACCTTCCTAATTTAACTTTATGAACCCCATAAGCAAATAATTTCAACTGGTTAACTTTCTAATGCTGTATTTCAAAAGAAAATATACATAACACAGGGATATGGTTTCCTTGGCACATAGGATTAATGTACACACATTGTATATACACACACTATCACAATTCCTTACATTCAAATTGTTATATACACTTTACTGTCTAACTATTTGATGTACTCTCCTTGGCTTTATAGGAGTTATTTTCTTATGTTGGTTTTAGTGTCTGATTTCAGAAAGACCATCATTTTAGCTCACAAGGGGCTACATTTCAGTTAGGTTGTCATTCACATTTTCAGATCTGGCCTCCTCATCTAAAGCTTTCATTGTTTTGTTAAATTCTTGTCGAAATTTCTATCTACCATGTGTTTTTGGTACATGAGGAATGGTTTTATGAGCGATATTTTTCCCTTGTTCTGTATTGCCTCTTCTTGCCAACTCTTTTATTATATTTCAGGTCATCCTGTTTTTCAATGGAATTGCCACTCTGTCACTTCCTTTTGGTCAGCTGTTCTATGGCTTTCACAAGATTGTAGTTTTTAACTCCTAATAGAATATTTTAAAGGTATGTTTGTCTGCTGCCTGTACATCTTTAAACATGGGATGAAGGACCTTTTTTAGTCTGGGTAAGGAAGGGAATAATCAGTTTCTGCAAAACTTGTGCTCTCTCACATTTTTGATATTGTGGCCTTTTCCATTGGTTTGATAAAACAACATCTTTCAACTAAAATGATGCAAAGTTCACAAATACTGGCCTAGACTGTTTAGATGATCTGGTTGTTGACATAGCTAGCATATCCTTATGGGCTCTTTCAGTTTTAATGTCCTGTATTGAAATTTCAGCCCATTGGTGAATGCAATCCAACATGAACTTTTTACAGTTTGGTCCTTCTACATTTTCAGGGATAGAATAGTCTAAGATTGTAGCCCTGTCCTTTATGAATTTTTGTGCCATCTCTTCCCAAAGAACACTAGGCAGGGCTACCTTCTCTGTAATTCCCCTCAGACTACAGCTCAGTTACCGTTTCACACCTTGTTGGAGTCTGTTCCATTTCCGCTATCCTTTTATTAGTAGCAGCAGCATAGTTGATCAGGGCACTGGTTTTTTTGAAGATCTTACCATAGATCTGGTAAAGTTTTGCTCTGTTGTTGGACCAGGTTCAACAAATAAATGGGCCATTGTCAGCTTCTTTTCCCACTTCTCCTAATTCATTCAACCAGGCAGAGGTATTGTCTTTAAATTTTTGTTAGAAAGCTGTGCTTTTGTAACTACCTTTTTTCCTTCAAGTGTGTCTTTGACTTGACATATGGCTAGATATATTCCACTAGGGAAAACATTTTGATTCTCAGCTTTGGGATTATTATTTACTCTTATGTTGGATTGGCGCTCTTAGATTATCTGCTGTTCATGCCGCCTTCACCCCAGAGGTCCCCATTGGTATTTGAGCTCAAAAAAAGTTTTGGTAGAGGAATAAGCATTTGCTGAAAATGCTGTTAAAAAATGCAATGCCTATTTTAAGTAATTGTTTTATCTTCACCAATCCCGTTATGGATCTGAGTTCCACAATGTTCTAGTCTGGATGATATAGTATACTGGCTATTTTTAATCCTTACCCTATGAGTTTTCAAATTACAAACCCTGAAGAAATCAACTTGCTAAGCACAAACTGCTCAAAAACCACCCCAGAAAAAATAATTGTAAACATTTTTTTTTACAGGAGATAAGCCCTCCTGGGACACAGTATCCCTTGAAATTTTATACTAACTATATGGACTTGCCAACAAAGAAATGAAAAATCTCCCAACAGTAATGAAATCAGTGGCACACACTTAGAAGCTGCATTAGCATTAGTTACCTATGGGAAGCAGTGATCAGGGAGTTTAACTTTGACAACTTGTGCTTGTCGGGTTGGTACCCAGGCCAGCAGAGTAACATTTTTGATGGATTTTATTTTTTTTTTCTGTTTGTTGGAACTTGACTGTAGAGACTTTTGCTATTGAAGGTCAGAATTACTGGCTAGGGAAACAGTGTCTGCCACTAGGATTTAAGTATGTGTGGGAAAAAGGGATCTGTGACTAAATATTTACTTGGGCTGTTTACTTGGGCCTGCACTAATCTTCTGACATGTGGATGCACAGATAATCAATCTGATTGGTCAGTGTTACTTGCCCATTTTACTATTGTATGTATATATCTATGAGGTTTAGTATTACTATTAGCTGATGAAATTGCACAGAATACTGTCATTTCATTGGTGATGAATAACATCAGAAAAAATCTAGAACTAATGATTGCAGATATGAATATTGCAATCACTTTTGCAAACATCAGTCTACTTACCCTTAAAATAACAACAAAAATGCAGTCTGTCAAGAATATTCTGATTGCACATGTAAACAATGAAGTTGTATTTCTGCACATCATTCTTCTTACTCAAAAATATAAAGTAAAAAAGTAAAAAAAATAAATCTTTAGTGTGGGAGATCTGAAGTCTCTCCACAACTTACATGCATTAACTCCAAAGATAAACCCCAGGAATTACACTATATTCAGTTTTTAGCAACTTGACTATAATGTAATTCATAGGTTCATAGGTTTATACTAGGCTATCTGCCCTAAGGCATTTATAAGCCTAGCCCAAATTTTTGTGGCTTATGCCACCCCTTATATGAAAAAATACTGTGCCCATTAGTTTGTTGTGCCTCTGTCCAGCAGTGACACAGAGATGATTCCCGGTGTAAACCTACGATCTCCCATCCACAGGTCAAGATTTCTCTTGAACAGAGCCAGCGAGGTGCTCTGCCTCACATGGACCGGGATTTTATTCCACAGCATAGGGAGTCTCTGAGTGATAAATCTATCCCTCCAGCACATCCTATTTATGTCTGTGCTAAGGTTTAAGTCTCTTGCTCTAGTGGTTTTGGTGGATTTGGATTTTTTGAGGTAGAGCATGTCCATTAATTCCGGGTTGGACATGGCCTTGTATGTCAGGCACATGTCACCTCTGAGCAGACTGTATGCGACTGAATAGAGCTGGAGTTTCTTCAATCTGGCAGCATATGACAGATTTTGGAGTCCCTTTATCCTTTTGGTGAGGAACTTTTGGGGTCTCTCCAATTGCTGCAGATGTCGGGTGAGATACATCCCGAATTGAACCAACTGTACCATGCATGCTTTTTTACATTAAAAATTTTTAATGATTAAATGGTTCTTTGATTAAGCATGCTGGACCTATATGCATACGTATATAAACTCTGGGTCTGTATCACTTCAGCAAAGTGACAGCTCAGTGAATGACATTTCATCGGAAATGCTATCATCAAAAATCCACTCTTGGGGGGGGGTGCTCCCCACCCAATTACATATACTAACTCTGAGATCGCTCTACAGTGGGGAAAGGGCAAATTTCCCAATCCTCACGGTACCATGATCTCAGTATGAACAGTTTGACAAATGGCACGTTCAGTGAAAGGGAACTGGAAATGCTGTTTACTAAACTGAATTTTCACTGAAGTAATATATAGCCATAAACCTCAGATGTGCACAAACGGGGAAAGGAACAGCATTGTGTTTAGCGTTGCACTGTGACCTGGAATTAGTATAGAGATGTTTGGCATGATAGTAGTTTGAAAAACCCATTACATCTGGGACAGGATGGATCATAACTCTTAACCTCTTAATGCAATAAATTTGGACAAAGCCTAAAATAATGGGGGGACAAAAGCTCAAAAATAAGGACAGTTCTTAAATATTGCTCTTATAAACTTTGAAAACTGTTCAATAAAAGGATGTTTTAGCATGTATTTTCTGAACGATATGAAGTCTGAAACTCAAATATGTCATTATTTGGTCATTATTGAGTTGATTTACCAGAAAACCACAGAGTTTATGGGGGACAGACCAAATATTTGAGGCAAAGGATCTGGTCATATCGTGAAAATATGTACAGTTGACAGGTATGGAATGGAGTGCCACTTCTCCAGAATCACCTCGTAAATCTTGTACATTGTTTTCATCACTTATAAGTTCTCAGGAAATAATATTCCAGGACATATTTATTCAGAACTGCAAATAATTTGCCAAATGAACCACTGCTAAAAGTATTTCTGCCTCTTATGCGAAAAGGAAGCCTCATTTTTTATCTGTGTCAGATGTGAATTGTCTGCAGTTCATAGCTCTCAACCTCTTAGCACAAAATATCTTGATGAATCCAACGTAATGGGGGGGGCAAAGCCCCAAACATAGGGACACATTTTTAATATTGCTCTTTTAAACTTAAAACATTGCTGGAATAAAATGTATTGTGTTAGCATGCATGTTTTGAAGGCTATGAAGTCTGAAACTCAAATATCTGTCATGATTTAGTGAATTCAGTACTTACTGATTTACCCTAAAATCCCAGAAAATCACAAGTTTTATGAGGGGCAAACCAAAAATATGAAGCAAAATCTGGACAGTTGAGAGGCATGGTGCAGTTCCTAAAATTTAATTTATTTAATGCTTTTCAGTGCTCTTCAGAGTCAGCAGTGTGATACTTACAACAATGTTGGTATATTAATGGAATAGTCAGTCAGTGGAAGTATACAGTTGCACATACATTGTATATTGTTGAATTCTTTTTTGTGAATTTCCAGTTATTAGACTGAAACTGTTATTTTAACAAGCATGGCTGTATAAACAAACTGAATGAAAAAAAAAAGTAAAGGTGCTACAGACACTTCATCTGAACCTTGCTCCCCAAGAGGTAAGACTTACTGAAGTATATAATGCACATTGGAGGAAAATTCAGATGAGAGGCATAACCTGAATAAACAACATCGTTCAAATATCAACAAATTAGAAAAACAGGAGATAGAATTTTCTAGAGCAAGTGTTATGGAAAAGCTTCCACAAATTTGTAAGGCCTATTGAGGGCATTGCTTTCTTACATTAAGGGCAGGGAAACAGATTTAGACTGATTAAAAATTAAATTCCATTTCCGCAAGACTGAAATGCAATGAATAATAGTGGTTACTGTATGTAAATCAAGTCAATACTTTGAGTATTATTTTTACTGAGTATGTATACAAGTAAAATTAAAACCGACACTAAGTACAAAACAATGAATAAAGCAAAGTGAAGGTATATAAGTGGTAACTATATGAATAACTACAAGTCAAAATGTGTGTGTGTTCTGGCATACTATGTAAAATTTCATGAAATCTCATATTTTTTCTGGCACACAGGCATTTCAGATTCTGGGATTTAAAATTTATGTGGAAAAATGGAAAAGCAGTGTCCTTGCTTTATATTTTTTGCACACTTGTAACTGTCCGTGATGGTGATGAAAGCTGTAGGTAGTCACTGAGAATGTGAAGGGGCAGATCAGACATTTAAAGTCTCTTTGTACCTAAGCATTCACGATAGAAATCTAACAGAGAAAAAAACTTGAGAAGTCACATTAATAGATAATTGGTCTGTTTTCTTGGTAGACAGTGTGATCATTTCTTTCCAACAAGTTTATATGTTCACATGCAAATCTTGGAAAATAATTTTTTAGTAAAGTGACAAGACATGCCGTATTTAATTCATTGACTACATTGTGTAGGCATTTCAATCTTTTGCACTGAATTTCATTTGCAGTTCAGCTCGTTAAGCAATCTTTTTTCCTCTGATAAGACATTTGTCAAGTTTTTAGGTTAGTTCATATATGTCATCTCTTGTTAACATTCTGAACTTAGAAATTATTAGCAAACAAAAAAAAGAGAGACTTCGCTATTAAAAAAATCTTGAAAGGTCATCTGATGAAGGAAAGGACAGCAAGACTGCTTAAAAAAGACAGTGCTGATGAAAAGTGATATGTGAGCTGAATTTGTACTATGTTTTATGAATACTGACACCAATTAAAAGGTTTTATGATATGTAGATACGTGCAAAAGACATGCTATGGTATGCGTGGGATGAGATAAAGCAAATGGGACTTCATTGTAAGCAAGCATATTCGACAGAGTACAAAGAAATGAAGTACATTTTGAAAAGTGAAATGTTAAGGAATAAAGTTTGCAGACACTGCTGCTATATGAGACATGCATAGAAGTAATGTAGTTCAAGGGCATTTAAGCCGGTAGATAACTGCTTTATAAGTTCCAATATGCTTCATAATGTAAAAAAAAAAATAAATAAATTACATGAAAGGATAATGTGTGCAAGTCATGTCTATTATATTATAGATTGTCTAAAGTTTTAGTTACAACAACCGAAGTACTCATTTTAGATCCAAAGAAAATTTAAGAGTGAGTACAGTCAGTATTAAGATATAATGAATACAAGTTTATATACCAAGTCAGCTGCAGTTCCTAATTATGCTAAAATTTTTTTCTGTTTAGGTACAATGATCCTATAACTGAATGGTGTGCACTGTTTCAAATTGTGTTTGATCTCCGTAATTAATTCTTGAAAGAATATTTTCCCATGTATTACCACTTACATGCACACCACAATCCCCATACCTCTCTGCCCTCGTGCAGTTCTCCCATCTCTGTCCCCATACTAATGTTGGTACCATTAAAGCACTTTAGTAAAGAGTATCCCTGGTGTTTAGTATTTCTCCCTGATCACTCTACTGATGTTAAGGCACTTCAGTAAAATGCATGTCTGGTGGTTTGTGCCCCCCCTCAGTAAGTATACCAGGCCATGTGCAATAAAGTAACATGGTAGAGCTAGCCATTCTGCTTTACATGGGTGAGCAATTTCTTGAATCACTCAGTATATAGATGCATTCCTGAAGGTGGTTCCAGGAAAGGCAGAACATATCTAATTAGCATATGATCCCCTCCTGACTGTCTTATCTTTCAGCATAGCTGCGAAGCCAACCCACCACAGTGCACCGTGCACACTGTTTTAAGGCCTGCTGAATACAGGTATGTGACTGTCATGTGTGTTTAGGTGTACCTTCATGAAACCCCCACAGTCTTTTCCTAACAATCTTCTGGTTAGGCAATCCAAACATCTCAGTAGTTAAAATCTATTACTGCCCACTTTCCAGTTAGGCACTGTTGGTTTCAGCTGCCATGACTTGCACTGGCAGGAATGAACTCACAAACTCGCTTGGCTTGTCTCTCCTTTCACCCAGTATGTACTTTGTATGTGGGCACCAATAAAGGAAACACACAGAGTAGGATGGCAGTGTAGGGAAGACAAGCAAATATGTGACACTGTTAATGCAGCTTTGACAGTAGTGTAAGAATAACTGCAGTTATTAAGACATTTGTTCACTATAAAATGCACTACAGGTTGCCCAGTGATCCTTTCTTGGAAAGCAGTTTACATTAGCCCATACTGATAAGACATTGGTCTTCTGTTTATGCAGATATAGTTCATGTACTGCACTATAGCTTCGTAAAATTGTCTGCTTAGGTTCTTCACTTCAAAGAGATTGTTAGGTATTGTTACTGAGTTTATTGGTGTGATTGCTTGGTCCATATTGAAAGACATAAATCCACTGTTTATGCAACAGATAGTGGGTGTACAGAACTGTAGCCTTAAACAGTTGTGTGCTAGAATGCTTTAGTTGCAAGGCATTAATGGGAATTATTGGCAACTTTACAGGTGTGAATGAATTTTTACAGTTAGCACCATCACTTTTTTGTCTCGTGAAACTTTTCTTTGCTCATTTTTTGTTTCCTGCAGCTTGTCCATTAGACGATTGCAATGTCTATATGCTATTGTTCAGCTTACCCATTCCTCCTGGACTTTGCTGAACTAACACCAATTAGATTGGAGCCAGTCAGGAGATGAAGTTGCCATGGATACATATCTTACTGTTGCCAGGAGGGTTTTCCTTTTTTTCTTTTTTGTCTCCACCCCATACATGCTCAGTAACACCCTGTAGGTGAGGCTTATAAAGGCAGCCTGCATTGATCTGCTCCACTCATAGCTTCTGCAAGAAGCTGACATTGGCAGGCTATAAAGGCCACGCTTAGGAAATACTTTGTGGTTCTGAGTGCATAAAATACTGACTTTCAAGAATAGATAAAGCAGTAGGACATGGAGATTTTAACCAGCTCTAGTGAGTGACCTGTTTAGTCTTGCATGGAAAATGCACTGCACTCACCAGTGAAACACTGGCACCTTAAAGTAAAGCTCCTTATCTAGAAGAGGTCTCTAACACACAGCCTCATGTTGTTAAAACTGGATGAGTATGACCTGCCTGCATAAATGTTTGAGAGTATTTTTGCTGATGGCATTTTGGCTTCAAGATTTATAATTTGTATCTATGGTTGTTTAGCACTTGTGGAAGTGAGATGTGTATATATATATACACACACACACACACTCCTGTGTGCATGTATATGGGTCTGCTTCACATAATCGGACACCCAAATGTTCGACATTCATATGGCCAAGACCATATGATCGAATATCTGAATGTTCAAAAATGTGAAGGAAAAAAAAAACAAAAGAAAAAAAAACCTAAACAGTGCTAGCAGGGGGGCAAGCCCCCATGCAACCCCCACAATTTAAATATACAGACTCCGAGATCTTACTACATTGCAGTAAAGGGAAATCTTCCCATTCCGTGCTCTGTGGAGATCCCTATTCAGACCTTTTAAAAGTTTGATCATATGGTATCAGCCATATGAAAGTAGAGCTTTTAAAAGTTTGACTTTTTGAAGGGGATCCATGTATGAGAGAAAGAGATGGTTGTGTGTATATGTATATCTGGGTTTTCTTTATTTCATTGAGAAGACATTCGTATAAAAGTGGAAAACGCTAATACAGCTTATTGGAGACCAGCTGATTGAATGTTAACAGCTTTTTCTGAGTGAGATGATGGAGCAGTGGAGACTGATAAATTTGCCCTTCCCCACTGTAATGTAATCCCTCAGTATATATCTTTCGCAATATTTTTTTTAATATTTTGATCAGCCATTTAGGCTCAATCATGTGAGGGTTTAACCTTATGATATTTCAAGAAAATATAATATAAACCCAAACACACAGACACATACGCACGTGGGTGGGTAGGTTGTCTATATCAATTTGGTGCAAACTCATTTTGGTGACTTGTCACAGGATGCAAGGCCACCTGTACACCCCATCCCCAAATCTTTGACTACAAGAACAAAGGGGTAAGGGAAAACTTCCCTACGCCATGCTGCTTCACTAGAGACAGCTTGCACCTATCACCCTTAGGTTTTTGAATACTGGCCAATGCTCTTACAACCCCCATAGCACCTTTTTTAAGCAAGGCTCAAAAGACAAACCCACCACCATAAATGGCACAAGTAACAAAAAACTGAGGGTAATGCTACTCAATGCCAGAAGTCTAAACCTCAAAATGCACACACTCGAGGCACTCCTCAGTATTGAGAAAATCGATATATGTGCAGTAACAGAAACCTGGTTTAAGGCTCCAGAGAGCACCCCAGCACTACCAGACTACAACTCGTACCATACATTTCAGCCACAAAACCCGTACCGAAATACAAAAGGCAGGGCCGTATCCATATTCATCAAGGATACCCACACCTCCAGGTTGTGGCATAGCACGATACTTGAGATGATCCATGTGCAACTAAGAATGGACAAAACTGCAATCCAAATTGTAGCTTGCTACAAATCACCCACCATGTCCCATGACACCCATTCCGCATTTCTGGAAACACTGGGAAACATAAAGGTACTACCAAACACCCTGATACTGGGTGATTTCAATTACCCAAACACTAAATGGGAGAACTACTCAAGTACTAACTCCCTTGTCCAAAATTTCCTAGAATCTATAAATTCGAATGCCCTGGATCAACTGGTCAACACCCTCAGCAGAGGTGACAACATATTGGACCTGGTCATCACTAACTTGGGCGATCGGTGTTCCACACCGGAGGTCAACCCCTCACTGGTTAGATCTGACCATAAACTAATCACTCTGGATATCCACATTCCACTCCCAACCCCAGTCAAAGAAACCACAGTGAAAACTTTTTCATAAGCAAACCATTACTTATGACTGAGGTGGAAAGTTTCAAAGCCCCCATGCTAAAGGATAACGCAGTCCAAGCTGCGTAATGCTTTGCAAATGCACTCTACAGGCACCTACAAGAATGCATGGATCGTGCTATCCCAAGCAAAACCAAGACTCACTCTTCCAAGAAAAGGAAACCAGTCTGGTGGACCCCAGCCATAAATAAGCTATACAATTGGAGGAGGAAACTAGTACAGAAAAGAGTAAAATCCCAAGAAGGGAAGACACCCCTGATCAGTATTAGCAAGAAACTATGATCCCTCATAAAATCATTTAAGTCTAGCTTCAAAATAAAAATTGCCAAGGACTCCAAAGATAACCACAAGGCATTCTTTAGCTATGTCAAGAATCTAAGTGGCAATTTTCCGATCTGCTCGGAGTTAGTGCAGAATGACACAAAATACACTGAACTGACCGATATTGCCAACATCCTGGCAGACAGCTTCAGTGCAAACTTCACCTCCAAAAGGGCCCATAACCATACCAGAAGAATGTAGTGCCCCAGAAATCAGACAGCCAGGTTAAAACAGCTTTCTCCAATGCCAAAAACACAGCATCAATGGGACCAGACTCTGTCCAAGGCTGTGTCCTACACAAGCTCAAAGATGAACTAACTCATCACCTCAACACACTGTTCAAACTCTGCCTCTCCACAGGCTACGTGCCCATAAAGTGGCGCACAGCAGCAGTTATTCCGCTCCACAATGGTGGAGCGACAACAGACCCCAGGAACTATCTCCCTAATACGCCTGACTAGCTTGGTCTGCATGGCTATGGAGCGCATCATCATGGATCTCATTAACAGAGACACTGGGAACCTCCAAACACTGGACCCTACCCAGTTCGGCTTTAAGGGCAGATCATGCCTCCTAAACCTGGTGATCTTTTTTCAGACAGTTACCAAGGCTGTAGAGGGAAAGGTGGCCCACACAGCCTACCTAGACCTCGCAAAGGCCTTCAACACCATTCCCCATTCAGGTATTATAGACAAGCTCACCAGCCTGAACATAAACCCCTATGTAACAAGATGGGTTGTCAACTGGCTCAAGGACAGAACCCACATGGTAAGAGTTGTGGGAGCTAGGTCTGACTCTAAACCAGTTACAAGTGGCACTCCCCAGGGCTCAGTCCTTGGACCCCCTACTGTTCGGCATATACTTCTCAGAGGTACAGACAAGCACAGGAGGGCTATAGCTGACCAAGTTCACAGACAACTGCAAGCTAGAGGCTATAATTAACTCTTCGGCTGACAAAGACATTCTTCAAAAGGGTCTCAGAGACAGATAACTGGTGTCAAAACCATGGTCTCAAGCTAAATGCCAAAAAGTGCATAGTCATCCCCTTTGGAAAAAAACATAGTACCCACAAACTGCCACATAGGTGGTAGCCCCCTAAATGCAGAAGACATAATAAGGGATCTGGGGACCCAAGTAGATAGTAATCTCTCTTTTGACAATCACATAGCCAAAGGGGTTAGAAAATCCTTCTATGTGGCCCACCTAATCACAAAAGGGTTTGCATCCAGATCAAAGGAAGTCATTGTGCCCCTGTACGCATCATTCATCAAACCCATCATAGAGTACAACTCCCCATTTGGGATGTACCTTACAAGACACCTGCAACAGCTGGAAAGACCACAGAAGTACTTCACCAAGAGGATCACTGGCCTCAAACAGATGCCCTATGCAGCTCGACTGAAGAAACTCCAGCTGTACTCTGTTGCATACCGCCTACTCAGAGGTGATCTCTGCTTGACATACAAGACCATGTCCAACCCACAATTGATGGACATGCTCCACCTAAAGAAAACCATATCCTCTCGAGCCACACGCTCTAGGAATCTAAACCTCACCACAGCAATAAATAGGACGTGCTGGAGGGATAGATTCCTGTCCCAGAGACCTCCCATGCTCTGGAACAGGATTCCAATCTACATTAGGCAGAGCTCCTCGCTAACCCTCTTCAAGAGAAACCTTGGCGAGCGGATGGGAAACAGAAAGTATACCCCAGGGATCACTTCAATGGCTTTGCTGGACAGAAGCACAGGGAGCTAATCTAAGGGGGTGGTGAAAGCCAACACTGTCCGGCTAGGCTTATAAATGCCTTCGGGCAGATAACCTAGTACCTACCTATGAACTTCAGAGATCTTTAATTTTAACAGATACTGCTATACAGGAAACAAGGAATTGATGCAAAGCAACACCTAATTCCTTGTACAATTCTCTGTCCAATGAATTAATTCACTGATTCCCACACACATACATTTGAATCATACTGCATGCATTTCTTAGTTTCACTTTGTCTTCTCCTAAGATTATTTTATATATTTATGAATGTATCTTATGCGTCTTTACTTTCTTGAGGTTAGGTTACTGATTCCGGGATTAATGGCTTCTTGTCTGCCTTACTTTTGTATTTCTGTACTCTACCTAACACCAAAAGGATTTAACAGCCCTGTTAAAAGAGGTATCCGGCTTGTTTTGTGACAGTAATGAAGTTCATTAAGTGTGACCACTATTTTTTTTCAGAAAAGACTGAGGTTACATCATCCCTGGAACAACCTTCCCAGAAATCCTGAGAGTCAGTATTTTGATTGTGAAAGTATTTGCTGCAGTACTTTTGTTCCCTTGATCACAGTTTTGAGGGATGATCACAAAAGATCTGGTCTTGTCATGGAATTACTAAAAGATAAGATTTCGGTCAACCTTTTGACAAGAATGTCCTTATTTGTTCATCCTCTGCATACTCCCCAAATGAAAATGGAATACACTGATGTGACTGCAGTGGATTTTCCTGTTACTCTGTTTTTTTTTATCCTGTAGGTTGTGTGGGTGGAGTAAGGAAAAGCAGCTGCTTAAGTTCATTCTGCTGATTATCACATGCCTCTTATTGAACAGACTCATGGAAGGAAGTGATGTAGATAGGCTTGTAATGCTTTATTCTAGAACTGTGGATTTTGTTTTCTATGTTTGTGTATGACCTCTGCCCATAAATATACTTGACTTGAATTATAGTATTTGTGAAGACTGGAAGGAAGGCTGGCAATGAAGATGGCAAAAGGCACACCTTCTTGTATAGCCTTAGTCCATTTGTCCATATTATAGATGACTTGTAAAATGTCTTTGACTACATCCCCAGGAATTTCCTGTGGTCAACTTTGTGCTTTTAATTTAACTGTGTGAAATATTATACAGACCCTTTAAAACTTCCCTAAGGCTTCATTTCTTAACACCTTGGACATTTTCAAACCTTGACCCTTACCAGAAAGCAATAGACCGGGATGTCTGCTATCTCCAACCCTATTTTTGCTAACTATCATTCCTCTTTCCTGATACATTTTTTGTTAGATGCAATCTTTGGTTGGTTTTAGTTACCCCAGAAGGTAACAATTTTAATATTTGTATGTGATTGTCTCATATTATCCACTGACTCAGCCAACGACATTACTCAGATATGGAAGATACTAATGAAATATGTGGTCCATATTTTAATATTAATTAAACAGAATTATTCACAATTAACCCAGATCCAGATGGAGCACCATGATGCTCATCTTACCCGTTTATTTCTGGATTGTGTAAATACCGGTCTCCCAATTCCAGGGCAGTCTCTCTTACCTTTCCCCATATGACTTCCGAGTCTTTATTATAAGTCCTACTTGTTATGATTCAAAGCCGTTTATTACTACATATATCTATTCTTGGTAAGACCAGTATTCTGATGAGGATCTTATTTATTTAAGTTTAATTTAATTTCACTTTTTATTCCCATTTGTTTTCTGGGAAAGTCTGACAGAGCAGATGAGCCATTTTTCAGTGGAGGCCTGAGTAGAAAACCTCCATGAGAACGAATAGCAGTTGTATATGTACAAAATGTGGAATACTCTGGTAACATTTAGCATCATTACTTACAAAGCCCCATGTGAAGTACTTGTAGTACATACACGACATACAGAATGCAAAGGTAACACTAGCAGCATTACGTACAAAATGGCAGCAAATAAAGCAGATAGTTATGAAATACATATATTTTGAATTAACATAAGCAGTCTTAAGGTAAGGGTATTAGAATTTACAGTTTGCCTTATTTCAGTTTAGCCACTGGCTTTATGTCTTAGGCAGTGTAGAAAAATAGCTTTTACTTGAACCTAAATTCAACATGACTGTTTTTTTCTGTTATTATATCACTGTATCATTATTTCACATTGTTCCTATTCATCACAAACAGTGTGAAAATGGTAAATACAGGTTTTGAGATCAGTATAACCTTTTCACAATAAGATTGTCTAGCCTCCCTGCATCTCTTCTTCTGAATCAGTGTAATTTATAAGAATGTCTGGGAGACTTAGGATTTTAGTTTTGTAAATAAACGCTTATTAATAAATGTAATGAAGTCATGAAATACTGTAAAGAGGGTTAGCCTATAATGGATGAGGTGAGCAGGCTATAGCCCTTTATTCCTCACCCTCTTTGCCCAGCTCCTCCAGTGCCAGGGCTGTGAGTCAACCCCTAATTACCTGGGATAAATATGGGAATCTGTCCCCTGTGTCAGCGATGATCTGTGTTAATTGTTAATAACAGTGCTAACAGCCATGAAGCTAGTTAACCAGCTGTGAGGTATAAAAGCATCTCCTACTCTTGATGGAAGAGATTCAAGCAAATACATATAACACTTTAATAGTTAAAAATAGGCTCTATATCACATTGTCAAACTTGTATAAGCTCGAGCGATGTAATATTGAACCCAAAAGTCCGAAAAGCAAAAATAGCAAAGCCATGGCACATTGATTTTTTTTCCCAGGGAAAAAATCGGTGGGCCATTTTTGGGCCTTTGCTATTTCCTCCACTGTGGTGCGATCTTGGAGTTTGTATATTTAAGTAGAGAGGTGTGGTGGGCACTGCCCTCCAATTTAGTTTTACTTTGTTTTGTTTTTTTTTTTTTTTTTTGTTAGGGAACAGCAGTTTTTTTCTCTGTGAAAAAAAAAAATCACTGTTCTGTGTGCTCGTTACTGTGCAGTTTTGGACTTTTGGGTGTGGTATTACATCATTCGAACTTATACAAGTTTGACGATTTGATGTAGACCCTTAAAAATGTAGTAAACAACATGACGGACACTATACATCAGAATGCAAGTGCAACAGCAACTTGTGTATAACATAGTATAAAATTACTTAGATTCTGCAACGTAGCTTAGTTTAATATGTATGCAAAATGTTTACTCCAACTTTATTAATCATACACACTCCCTTCCTACTACACGTCATATGCTGCACTGTTTAAATACAGACTACATTATTGCTTGGGCAGCACAGTGATTAAGAGGACTTTTGCTGCAAAGCTTCATCATTGGAGTTTTGACATGTTATTCCACTTGCTGCCTGTGTGAATTTTTACGTTCTCATTTCTGTATGAATCTTGCATTGGTGCCCAGGTTTCCTCCTACTTACCAAAAACATGCAAGTAGACTGGTTACATTAAAAACATTATTATTTATATATGTATATAGTTGGAATGATTGAACATTGAAAACTACCAAACAGTTAAAATATATTGAATACACAGTGGTTGAAAGTTAACAAGCAAGCCTTTCAAATGCAATAAAACAAACTGCATTGTCATCAAGTTTGCACCTTTCTTGCTGCCATATTGGAATGCATTCTTCTGCCTGTCGATGAATAACAGGTTTGTGGAATACTGAGTTTTTCTCAATCTCTGAAGGCACTTGGTCTCTTTGGAGACTTTCTTGGTACCAGGATGTCATCATCACAGAAAGAAATCCAAGCATTTTATGATCAGGCTACCAAGAAATATTAAGGTGTCATTTATTTGCTTCAAGTAGGCAAGGAAGAACACAGTATGCACAAGTGAATTAAATAAACTTGTAATTGCTCAGTTTCATATACAAAGAACATAGTATGTTGGCAGTAGAGAGATTCTTTTGCAAAGACTATGTTTTTCCATGACCTTCTAAAAGCAATTCCTTTAATTCACTAAATAGGATGCATTCTACAAACTGGCAGTTACTTACTGCTCTGCTATACAGTCTACAGCAGTGAATTTTGGATAACACATTACATTCCTGCCAAGCTTGTACAACTTGCAGCTAGACATGGCTCACATAATAACATTTTTTCATTAAACCTATTCTCTCAAGACCAGCAAACGAAATGGTCAATCCATACAAGTTATTTTATTTTATGTAAGAACAGAGCTCCCAGTACCCTTCTGTTTATATAGAGGTTTGTGCCCCCTGCATTTGTGTAGGTAATAGAATTAATTCCAAGTTGAAAATATGCAAGGACAAGTTATAGGCAGAATGTATAATGTACAGCTCGGTGTCTTCGGTTTTACCCAGGCAGTCCCATGAAAAATCTTATTTGATAGACTAAATATATACTCATGTAGTATACAACATATACTACATAATTATATTGCATTAACATCTCCATATTATCTCAACAGTAACCACACCAGAAATGTGGAAGAAACAGCAGAAGTCCAGATAAAACTCCACAGATTTATTACGGACAGCTAAGTGCTTTCATACCCAAATGGAACTTCTTCAGAACTGCCATTAATTAAAATGCAGACCTTTTAAATACATCTCAAATGAATCATGTGGCATCAAATAAAGCAGTTTGGTAAAATAAAACCGTTAAAATTGTGTATATAGAATCTAGTTCTTAAACTAAAACATGAGTACATAAACAGTATAAAAACAGATGCATGTGACCATGAATAATATATAGGTTCATATTAGAAAAACAGCCCCATAGTTTATTGGATATTAAATATATGTTTACATAACCCCAGCTTTAAAAATATATATAATATATATTCTTAAAAAAAAAAACTACTAAACATATAAACTTTTTAACTTTAATAAAGGCTACTAGAGCAGGCTTCATTCAACCCAGGGGTCACTGTTTCATTTAATTTCAACTGCTAAGTAAGTTCCCCAGCTAGCAGATGTTCTTCAATAATATAGCACCTTGGGTCTCTCTTTATCTGCTGTAGAATTATAAAGTTTAAATCTGTAACTAGGGCAAGCATGTATATGTCTGTACAAGGCATTAGTAGTTTTTCTCTTATTCACCTCCAGGTCATGTTCATAAATTCTTTCCTTTAGTTTTCTGAAGGTTTTCCCTATATAAAAGGCAGGGCAAGAATCATAACAGGCAATATAAACTATCGAATTAGACTCAAAGTTGAAATGCCCTTTAACTTTAAATTTGTGCCCTTTAATATAAAAGGTATCACCCACTAATATAAACTGGCACTGCCTACAATGCCCACATTTAAACATACCACTATGCTTACTCACGTTCCTGGTTTATTAACAAATCTTTTAATGACAGCATAATAATTTGTGTTTGAAATATTTAAGATTGTGTTCACATGCCTGCTTGAACCATATGGCAGTGAAAGTTGCTAAGCTAAGAAGTAAATTAAAACTAATGAATACATTTTGAGACACAGCTGAAGTTATAACTTTGCTGTTTGTAGTTAATATGATGCTATTGTTTTTGTAACTGATATTACAAGTTAGATGAGTATTTTATTTTGAATTGAGAACAGCATTTTAAAAACATATGTAATATGACCAGCATCCATCTTTATATTGCTTAGCACTTAAAATCAAGCACCTCTCTTCCAGAAGTTTAATTTAACTATGATGTTAAGAAGCATAATTTCAGTAACATAACTGCAGGCACGATATGATCGGAATGTAAGAATGATCCTCATTTACTCACCTAGACTGGGAGATATTGTTCTGCTGACATTTATTATAAAGCTCTCATTTAATGAGATATGACTTCATTCTCATCATTGTGTTACTATGAACTCCTGCTGCTACATGACTAAATTCTATGCTAGCAAGCCAGGCACTTATTCTTAATATTTCTAAGAAACTGACAAGGCGGTGTGTTTTTTTAATTTTTCTAGGAGCTGTTTATGAAGTCTGGATTTTTAACACCACAGTTTGAAGTCTGCATATTACTTTGTGAGCTAAAGATATCCATGATTTGGTCCATTTTGCATATTTTGAAGATTGTAACCCCCCCCCATCTGTGTGTGTGTGTTTATGTATATATATATATATATATATATATATATATATATATATATATATACACACACACACACATAGATATGATATATGTGTATGTATGATAAATAATAAAAGTTTGCTTAAAAAGGTGTTTGGCCAAACAGCGTTGTATTTTGTATTTCAGAATTAGAATAATCTTAGCAATTATAGTTGTCTTTTTTTTTCATATTGTCCAATATATCCTATCCAGGTTAAGCCAACCATTATTATTTACAACTACTGTTGATATCATGTTTTTGCTTTACAGTTAAGCCCAGCTGACAACACACACAACCTGGATCTGTGATGTCTGAGCTCCATCCAGAATTACCTAAAATAAATGCTAGCGTGTGTGTTTGTGTGTATTTTTCAGTTCTTTTTATGATGTTAGTATGCTGGGCATGCATTTTTGTTGTGTACTATTTTTCTACACTACCAGCTGCTAATTATTGAAATATAGCAGCATTTGCAGACTGAATAGCTTTAATTGTGTGAAAGGCTTTGATAATTAGCATCTGTTATTAATCAGAGGTGATTGTTCAAGATGAGGTTATATGATGAGGTTATGTGATTATTCAAGATGTGCTTAAATACAATTAACCCATCTCCCTGAAATGGGGAGTGACAGGACAATGGATTGTTCTGCTGCTTGTTTCATCTGAAAGCAAATACTATGAATTACTTTTTGTCCATTTTCTTTCTGATATATTTTGTTTGATGGTGAAATTATGAATTGTTTTAGGGAGGAGGGATAAAAATGGTAAAGCCCTATAGACTATGTGGTTTTAGGGAAAACAAAAACAAAATGGAATCCAATATGTTTTAAACCAAGCTACTTCATGCTCTATCACTTTAGTTATTTTTGCAGAGCTTTATGATGACTGCAGAGTGTGTTGTATAAAGTTAAATACTGAGTATGCCATTAAGCAAAAATAGTATGGTATGCTGAATGGGTGGGGATTATTTTATCAAAACGAATCTCAATAAATCAAAACTATCTACTGACAATGAAAACAAAGAAAGCCTTGTCGGGCAAAACACATGAAAAGTGAAACGCATACCGAGTTGAAACATCCCTAACAACATTGTGCAACCTCAGCCACCATAGAGGTTTTTTTACTTTGCAAATGGAGAACAGCTACTATCTTCATTAAAGACAAGCACACCTCCAGACTAGTTCACAAGCATGAGGTACTAGAACTAATCCAAGTGCAACTGACAGTTGGCAAGACACCTGTCCAAGTTACAGCCAGCTATAGACCCCCATCCATGACTCCGGACAACCACTCCTCTTACCTAGACCTACTTGACACCATCAAAGTACCCCCTAACACCCTGATCCTTGGGGTGACTTCAACTACTCCACCATAGATTGGGTGAATTATTCCTGCACTAATGCACTCACCCAGTGATTCCTTGACTTCATCCATTCTATGCACTAGACCAGCTCGTCTCATCCCCCGCAAGGGGAGATAAGATTCTGGACTTGGTCCTTACCAACTTAGGCAACCACTGCACCTCTCCCATAGTAAGTTCTTCTCTGGTGACATCAGACCATTGGTCTGTCTCATTCAAAGTTTCTATCCTGCCCCCCCCACACACACACAGCCATAATCATGCTAAAAGAACTTCTCAAAAGCTTGACTACAAGCTCCTAAGGGAGGGTATCAGCTTCACACCACCGCCCCCCTGAGAGGATGCAGACAACTATGCTCAACAGTATGCTAATGCAGTATACAAGCATCTGTACAACTGCATGGACTCGGCCATAACCAACAGAACTAAAACCTGCTTCTCCAGGAAACACAGTCCTATCTAGTGGACATCCTCTATCAACAGGCTTTACAATAAAAGGAAGAGACTGTTGTCCAATGTAAAAAGGCACAAATTCCCAGTTAGAAAAACTCCATACTTAGCCTCAACAAGCAAACTACCTCACCAGTGAAAAGCTCCAAAGCCAATTTTGAATCGAAGCTAACCTCCGAAACAAAGGGAAATCACAAAACCTTTTTCATTTGCATCAGAAATCTCCATGGCAAAGGCCAGGTTTGTTTCTAATTAGTACTTGATATCTTGATATCACTCACACTGTTCTGTTGACTTAGCCAATCATCTAGCAGATAGGTTCAGCTCAAACTTCACCCTCCTGTCACCCCCCCCCCCAAGGCCCATTCAACATCCCTAACACTTCTGCATTTCACATCTCCATAGATCAAGTGTTAAAGACCCTATCCAAGGCAAAGAACACAGCTTCCATGGGACCTGATATTATCCCAGGATGTATTCTGCACCATCTCCAGCAAGAACTAGCTTCACCATTGAGCACCCTATTCAATCACAGCCTAAGTACAGGCTTCATACCAGCAGAGTGGAGAACTGCCATTGTCATTCCCTTGCACAAAGGAGGTGCCACTACTGACCCTGGAAACTATTGCCTCATTAGCTTAAGTCTTATCTGTTAAGCCATGGACTGTATTATTATGGACTTTATAAACAAGGACATAGGCAATCTCCAAGCACTTGACCCCACCCAGTCTGAATTTGTCAAGGGCAGATCGTGCCTGTTGAACCTGGGTGAATTTTTGAGATAGTCACCAAAGCCCTGGATGAGGGAAAGTCAGAACATACAGCTTACCTTGACTTGGCCAAAGCCTTTGACTCAATCCCCCACTTGGGCATCATCAAAAAGCTTACACAACTTGGTGTAAATCCCTATCTCATCATGTGGGTAGCCAACTAGCTCACTGATAAGGATCCACAAGGTCAAAATAGGTGCCTCCATCTCCAACAGCTGACCTGTCACTAGTAGTGTTCTCCAGGGATCTGTCTGGGGACCCCTACTGTTTGGCATCGACTTGTCAGAGGTCCAGGAAAAGACAAAAGACCTGTGGCTGACCAAGTTTGAGGATGCCTATAAATTGGGTGTGGTCATTGACTCCCCAAATGATGTTAACATATTACAAAAGGGTCTCACAACAACAAATGACTGGTGCCAAAGTCATGGCCGTAAGTTAAATGCAAAAAAATGTATTTATCATACCATTGGGCAAAAACACAGCCCCTACTGATTGTCACATCAATGGCAACCCCCTAAGCACACAGTCTGTGGTGAGAGACCTGGGTACACAGACAACAAACTCTCATTCGACCATCATGTAGCAGCAGTGGTCAGAAAAGCCTTTTACTTCATCTAATAATTAAAGGGATTGCATCTAGATAAAAATATGCTATCACCTCTCTGTGCTCCTCCCTCACTAGGCCAATAATTGAGTGCACTGCCCTGTTTGGTATGTATCTCTCCAAACACCTGCACCAGCTGAGAAGGCCACAGAAATACCTCACAAAGAGAATCCATGGCCTCCAACACATGTCCTTTGTGGACAGGCTGAAATCACTATCACTCTTTTCAGTATTGTACAGATTGCTTAGAAGTGATCTGTGTCTCACCTACAAGGCAATCTCGGACCCTGCACTAATAGAGAAGCTACATATCTGCAAGTCGAATTCCCCACTTGAAAGGCCTAAATCTAATATGCAATAAAAACAAAACCTGCTGGAGAGACGGCTTTATCTCCCAGAGGTCGCCCCATCTCTAGAATAGATTTCCCATACACATCAGAGTAAGTCACTGATGGTCTTCAATTGCAACCTTGATGAATGGATGGGAAACCACAAATTTGACCCCGGTGTTCCACCTCTGTCCCTCACTTACAGGGGTGACCGGTGTTGACAGAGGTTTTTTTTGGGGGGGGGGGTAAACTCTTGGCTAGGCTTGTAAGGGCCCCAAGGCCATTAGCCTAATAATCTCCTATGATCCTGCAGTCATTACAGTACTTTAGGGAGGACTTTCCACAGCTGCAGACAATTACAGGCCCATAAGTATGACCAGTCTCATATGCAAAGTCATGGAAAGACTTGACATGGAATTAACCAATAAGGGCATAGGGGACCTCTAAACCATGGACTCATTTGAGTTTAGATTTGTCAAGGGCAGATCATGCTTAGTCAGCTTGGTGGACTGTTTTGATAAGGTCACCAAAGCAATGGATGAAGGTTAAATGATGCACACCACATACCATGACCAGGCCAAAGCTTTTGACATGATCTTCCACTCGGGTATATTAGAAAAGCTAAATAAACTGGGAGTCAACCCTATACATAGTTCATTGGAGTGCCAACTGGCTCACAGATAGGATGTAAGAGATCAAAACATGGGAAGCATCCTCAACAAAAAGGCCAGTCACAAGTGGAGTCCCCCCAGGTTTCCGTGCTGGGAGCGCTGTGGTTCGGCATCTACTTCTCTGAGAATACGTAAGGGCTGTAAGTCTGCAGTTGACTGCAGACTAAACAGTCATTAAATTCCCATATGAGTTGGCCATCCAGCAGAAAGGTTTGTCCCAAACAAATATGTGATGCCAAAATCATGGACTGAAACTAAATACCAAAAAATGCATAATTGGAAAGTCATCTATGCCAGTAAACTACCACACTGACCCAGTTATTTGGAAATTGAGACCTTATGTGGACAGTGGCTAAACTTTTGAACAATATTCATCTCCTGTTATAAGAAAGTCCTATATTGTGCAGCTTATAAATAAAAGGATTCTATCTACATCTGGAGATATCATTGTCCCCTTTACTCAGTCCTTATTAGGCTGTCAATTGGAATACCCACAGAGATACCTTACTAAAAGGCTGCAAGCTATAAATATGTCCTATATAGGCCAACTCATATATTTATATACTCTAAATCCTACTGACTGCTAAAATAATTGACGTGTCTGACATGCAAGGCATCTTCCAACCCAATACTATTGGAACTATTGTACATCATCAAATCAAACGGCATCACAGATACTCAGTCTAGGGATCTAAACCTCCTCTGCAACATCAGCAGTACAGTTTGGAGGGGCAGATGGATATAACAGAGGATTCCACTGCTCTGGATCAGACTCTTCATCCATATAAAACAAAGCTTATCCATGTCCATATTAGAACAACATGGATTTATGGATGGATATTAGAAAATTTACTTCAGGACTGCCCCTGTACATTTAATGAACAGAGGCAGCTCCTTAATGCTTGGTCATGCTAGGCTCCCCTCATATTATCTATGATAATCCCAGTTATTCTCAATAGGCGTAATATATAATTATTGGCCATGGGATTGGAAATGTCAATCTAACACCATTTGTGATAGGGAAATTGGCTAGGCTTAAAATGACCCACAAGAGCAGCTAGCCTAGTACTTATCTATGTACCTGTGAAATAAAGCAAGAAAAGAAAGACAAGCCATCCCAAAATGGATGAATGAAGACAAGTCAGCCAGCATCTATTTGCGAGGGAACTGTGGTCCATTGCACTCCCCATTATGGGGCATTACCAAGTCACAGACCTTTACATATGTAATTCAGCTGCATGACCATAAATCCATGATATCAGCAACTCCATGACCCATGTTATTCATCTTAGCACTATTAATTTTCAACCAAAGTCTTACAAATGGCTTTTGAGTAAGCTACATCTGCCTAAATGGTTTAATTATAATTGTTTCATTACAACTACAGTCTCACCTTAGAGGTAGGCTAGGGAAGCTAAGATAGGACAAAAAAATGATGGTCATGTCATACTGCATTCTCTTTAAGATGGCAGTCAGCCATAAATAGTCATGTGTAACTGCTTTGATATTCTTGTTCGAGTGGATGATATTTTATTAGTTGTAGTTCAAGATCGTTTCCATTGGCATTTGCTATCTTATAAGTCTATAAACTTAAATTTATAATGTGCACTTTTCATAACTGGAGAGGAAGTATAGCTGCTTATTGACCAGTATAGCCTTTGCAATGTAGTTTTTAGTATTCCCCCTCTGAATCATCCTTTCTGTACTAATCACGTTTGTACTACATACACAATAAACACTGGAGGTATTATTACAATGAAGATTCCACTATGTCTTTGTCACATCAGATAAATGTTCACTTCCCTGTTTAGCAAATTTAATTTCTGAGGTTTTACTTGGTTATAAATATCCCATATCATATAGTACTACATAACACATGTATTACTTTTCATTTTCACAGCTGACCATGAACTGATGAAATCGTTCCTTATTGAAGTGTATGGACTTATAATGCTGAACCCTGAAATGCAAAGTAAAAAATAAATAAATAGAAGTGAAAATACTGGAGGAAAAGTGAATACTGGACGTCACTTTTCTCCTTTACACTGATGTGTAGGGCAGTCCCCCATACCCCCAAACATATATATATATATATATATATATATATATATAATAAATATACATATATATATATATATATATATATATATATATATATATATATATATATATATAAAATAAATAGGACATGCTGGAGGGACAAATTCATAACCCAGAGGCTTCCTTCACTCTGGAATAAAATCCCAGTCCAGGTTAGGCAGAGTCCCTCATTGACTCTCTTCAAGAGGAATCTTGATGAGTGGATGGGAGATCATAGGTTTACCCCGGGTATCACTTCTGTCACTGTTAGACAGAGGCACAGTATACTAACCTTGAAAAAGGGCATAGCAAAATAAATTTAAAATGGGTGGCGAAAGCCAAACACATTCTGTCTAGGCTTACAAATGCCCTAGGGCAGATAGCCTAGTATGAACCTATGAACCTATACATACACACATATATATATATATATATATATATATATATATATATATATATATATATATATCTATATACTAACTTTGTAAGTCTGGAATTTCAGTCATTTAGACTCCGTATTCTGAGACTCAGGATTTTGAATCTTTGCAATTCAAATAGGTACTGATTAAACTTTTAATCAGAAATAGTCTTTTTAATAACAATAGCATTAACTGGTATATTTTTATGAAGTTAATTATTTTTAAACTGCTTATTTGAAATTTTCTCCAATGCACACTTTACCGTAAAATATACTACTTAATCTAAAGCGTGATGTCTAATAGAAGATCATTTCTGTAAGTTTTAGACAAATCCTATGTCTAATTATAATGCCTGTCATACAGAGCAACTCATACTATAAATAGATGGTGGTATATCCTCAACACTGTTCTAAATATTCATTTCTTATATGTTACTTAGGTAATTTAAGGATTTGATTGTATACCTATATATGCACCTTTATATTCATCTGTCTAATCTTCTGTGAATTTTTTATTGTACTGTGTGCTGTTTTTGATTAATTTTGTTTACCTCCTTGGTTCTTTTCCCTTGGTCCCCCATATGAAAATGGAGATAGACAAGTAAATAATAAGAAAGTCAAGAAGAAAATAAAATAAACAATGGAATAGGAGGTTAATCATGAGAATGGCTCCATGAAGTAATATCTTTCCTTTAGAACATTTAGTAAACCTCCTCAACCTTCATTAACAAAATATTAATACAAATCTCGATCCGTAATTAAACAGTATATACATTTAGTATTAACAAAGCAATGCCATACTGGCACCTAACATTGTGGTCCCTGTTTATTAATAGTTGTCTTCAATAAGAACAAATAGCTTTTTAATAAAATCAAATTAAAATGATAATTTATAAAACCTTAGTGCGAAACTGTATTTATAATCAGTGTATATAAATATTTTTGATAATTCATTTTGTGTAGTGTTGTGCCTGCCTCTTGATTCATTAATTAATACTCTTACTGTTCAATTATAGAAAAAAGATCATACTTGCTATTATATCTATTTCAATGAAAGATGGGCAACAATGCTAAAAAAACTATTATTTAGAAACGTAAGGATCAATTAACTTTTTTTGTTTGCAAAATTCATATTTCATTACAAATGCACCATCTCCACTAATCATCATTCTATACCTTATGCTCCTGCAGTTATAAGTCATTAATAAATAATTTTGCAATTTCACTATGAAAGTCGAACAACTGCTTCAGCTATTCTGTACCTCTGGATAGCTTTATGATGGTTTAACTCTATTTCTTTAACTTACTAATTTGCATCACTGGTTTGATATAAAGAAATCCAGTATTGATTTTCATTCTTTAATTGATATTTATTTTGGGGAGTGCCTTCTGTGTGGAGTCTGCATGGCCTCCCCGTGGTTGGGTGGGAATTTGAAAGAGATGCGTAAATGGGCGTGCCTTCATTAAAGGTTGAACGTTGAGCTGGCACCTCGGCATTCATCAAAATCTACTGCCAATCATTAGCGGACTGGAGTTCTGTTGTGGGGACTCATTTAATTTACCTAAAAGAAATGATTACGTGGTGGTGTAATAAAATAAAGAAATGGGACAAAGAATTATCAGAAATAAAAAAAATGCATGAAGCTAAAATAAACAAGAAAAAGCAAAAGTAAATAAATTAAAAGAAATTAGAAAATAAAAGAATAGGGAATTTTAGCACAAAACTGAAATTGCATTATAAAAAATAAATCCCATAGTTATGTCCCAAAAATAGAGATTTGCAAATATAAGTAAAATATTTTCCAAGAGAGCTGAAACTGATTATTTAATCCTGAAACAAAGAATGATACATGATACTGATGTAATATTACTTATGTTAAAAAATGAGGATTTAAATAGTGCAAATATTGACTCATTATATTTAGATTTAATAGGCACACATTTTAAAAAAATATTCAAACAAAACTAAATAGACAAATTTAAGTTTTAAATAAACCAATTTCAATAACTGAAGTTTTAAAAGCTATTAAAGTAAAAATGGGAAAGTACTTGGTATGGATGGGTTAATTTCTGAAATGTATATACTTTTCTCTCCTAATATTATATCTTTAATAAGTGGTGCTTTTTTGCTTATTCAAAATTCCTATATTATTCTTCCCTCTTGGGAATATTCTTTGATTTCTCAGCGGTTGACCTCTTTCTCGATTCTGTTTACTATTGTAACTAAGAATTTAGCAAGTAATATTACAATTCATGTAATAGAAGGTTTTGAAATTTCTACAAGTTATACAAGTTATCTAATTTTTGCTGATGACATTTTATTGACGGGTGTATATTACTTTGTCAGAAACTTACTTCAGCAAACAGCCATTCATCATATGTTCACATTGTTGAGTGTGTGTCCCAGGGCAATGAATTATTTGGCCAACATACCAATCATCACACACACTGCAGTGTATCACGTCCCCCCATTTCAATATACCAACTCCAAGATTGCACCACAGTGGGGGGAAAAGGGGAAATTTCCTAATGCTGTCCAAGTAACTCACTGCCCTGGGAAAAATATTCACTGATGTGAACATTTGATGAATGGACATTTGCTGATTCATGTTCAGTGAATGGCCATGCACTGAAGTTAGTTTTCGATGAACTAATGTAGACCATTTATTAACTGTAGGTGATATAAACACTTGTTTCTGTAATTAATAAATTAAAATTATTTCAGCAGATCTCCTCTTTAAAATTTAGTAAAAAAAGAACAACTGAATCTGTTACTAAATCAAATAAATTCATTAAGTAAAAAAAAAAAAGATTCAATTGGGACAAATGAGTTAAAATATTTGGGTATTTTAGTTAATTCAGATATTACTTTAATAATCTTTCTATTCTATTGATTAAAAATTGGCATCAGTTTTTTTCTTTTGAAGCCAGAGATTAATTTTAATTAAAATAATTACTTTATAAAAACTATTATGTATATTACAATCACTGGTTTTAATGCTAGATAAAGCTATCCTTAAAAAAATAGAATAAATTTTATTTTTTATCTTATGGCTTCATTCTAAACCTAAAATATCTCATAAGGGTTGTACTTGATTATAGGAATTTTGGTAGGATTGGTTTCCCTGACATGGAATTTTATGCTTTGACAATTAATTTAAATACAGTTATTGCTTGACTTAATACTTTTTTATACATGTAAATGGACATTTATACATGAGCAAATAAAAAAATTAATGTATAGCAATTTGGGACAGTATTCATAGTCCAGGGCTTTTCATTTTCTTAGTGGAGATCTGCAAATGGTGGTGCTAGATGGCAATACAAATTCCAGACTTTCTGGAAGACTATAGAAATGCAGAGGACTTTTTTTTGTCCAAGCCTTCCTATCACAAAAGCATAACATGATTAATTCTTATGTAATAAGGGGACAGATTCTATGCTGTTAAGAGGCTTTACAAGTATTTGTGTGAATTAATTCCTAGATATGAATCTGTAATGAGCTCATTTTCAGGATCTATGTCATGATATTGAATGTTGATTAAGTTGAATACATAAACATCGACAGCAGAATATCAAACAGCAGCTTGCTCGACATATGAAAATGCCGAAAATCATAACATCGATTTGCCATAGTTGGCCAGCTTAGCCTCTTACTGTCTAGTGAATAATTAAATGTGAACACCCTATAACTCACTCATGTATTACGTGTAAAAGTGGGTATTGCAATTCTATATATATATATATATATATATCTAAATAAAGAACATCTAATGCAAATTAAAGCTCTAGTACTGTGTGGTGCGTTCTGATCTTTGTGTTATATTACACTTTCAAAAGCATAGCTATCACTCGCACAAAATCGTTAGTAGAGTATTCATTCCTTTTCTACAGAAATGCTTGCATGCGAAGTTGCCTTTCAATAGCTTTCCATTTCTTAGGTGAAGGCGGGCAACTTGACAACAACTACAACCTTAACTCATTAACCCTATTTTGCTCACATACCAAAACATTAAGGACAGCTGGAATATCTGAGATACGCCTACCCAGAAGAAATCTTACACGTCTATGCCAGCCTTCAAAATAGTTTTGAGTAAGTGGAAATGACAACTCATTTAAGCAGAAAACATTCCAAAATGAAATGGGAAACATTTGGAAATCATGAAACATGTGCTGACCTAGTTTGCTGCTTATGGACATGTCCTTAAACATACACTTCTGCAAAGTATGACAGCAACTCTTTCCTTTCACCAGGAAATGTTTCAGAAATACTGTTGAATGTACTAATCACCTCATCTTCTTGCACAGAAGGCAAAGCTATAAGCTTTACAGCTACCTGAAATTGTACAGATGTGCCATGCAAAGTAGACAATCCTAGAGATTGTACTTTTTGCCAGACAGCTTGTGAAAAGTGAAACCGACATCCTTTAGAAGTTACCTTATAGAAGTTCTCTCACTTTTAATTTTTGCCTTCTCAAAGTCACACAGAATGTATTTTACCTTTGCCTCTAGATCAACAGATGACAAGAGCACATAGAGACATTCTCATAAGTAGTTGTACAATTTGTACAACTTTTTTGACATTAAACAGTAGACTAGTGGCAAACTCTTAGTATTATCTCCAAATGTCAGCATTGCATGTATGCTATCATACCTCTCAAGTGGATCTCATTATGAAGAGTGTACCTCATTTAGGATCTTAAAAAGTTCATGTTCCTCAAAGTTCCACATTGAAAGACTTTGTCACACATTCATGAAGGGGTCACTTGGGAGAATGTTTCATTTTGGTGCTTGTGCATACTAGGGCACGTTACTGAAGGGGTCACTTGGGTGAATGTTACATTTTGGAGCTTGTGAATAATAAATATTATTGAAAGGATTTCTGGGGAAATAATTCACGTGTGTGTCAGGGAAGCACTTGTGCATACATGGTCAGACTGTTGAAGTGATCACTGGGCAAAATTGTGTTATTTTAGTGCTTTTGCATACTTAATACAAACTAATGAAGGGATTGTTGGGGGAAATAATGTGTATGTCAAGGATGTGTTTGTGCATATTTGGACAAACAAGTTCGATTGCAACTCCGATATCAAAAGTGATGCATAGCTTTAAATAATGGATTTGCATACTGCAGGGATGTTGGACTATGAATTGCAAAACCACCTCATTAGCATATTAAGCTTTACAGCATTTGCATCTCATTATTTTTAAGGTCCTTCACATTAGCATAACTGACCTTTATAAATCTTGCCTTTGCTATACTTATTTGTAAGCATCAGGAATATCCCTATTGTATTTGTGCCTATGAATACTGGCCTTAGTTTTTACTAAATTAGAGTTCATTAATATGTTTATGGCTAATTAATTTATTTATATTTGTTTACTTGGATTGAATTGACCATTTGTAGGTACAGCCTGGGAACTAATACTACTGTTAAGTACTGTTAGCTCTTTTTAGAGGGAAATTTTATAATGGAATTGAAATCACAGTACAGAAAAACTATTTTTTTACAGTTTAGAAATTACGTTTATAAGATTCTAATAATTAAGAAGTTCTTTTTAATTTATCATATTACTTCTAATTTTAATATTACCTTATGGTCTGATTTCTTAGATAATAAAACATCTGGATAGAACTTTTAAATATAATTTAGGCTAATGAGATTAAGTACATTTACATAATTTTTATGAGTTTTGTAGAAATATTAACTTTGGTGCTTAGATTATATCATTAGATATTAATGTTATGAAATGAGATGTAGTAAGTAAAATGTCTTTCTTTAATTTATAAAATTATTTTAAAAAATAATAGTGTCAGGGGTGCAACAGGTAGCACATTCCTCTTTGGTGTAGAAGTCTGGGGGTTCTTTCCCCACACCAGCTAGAGCGATTACTGACATTGCAGTGCAGCAAAACCATGGTGCTGCACTCTTAAACATGTCATCCTTTAGATGAGACATTAAACCAAGGCCACATCTGTTTCAGTTGGTGGTATCTCATGTGAATGTAAAACATCCGCACTGCACTTGTCAAAAAGAGTAGTGGTAGTTCCTGATGTCCTGGCCTAATTTCCCCTAATAGTAAAAATACCTACTCAAGTCTCCCCAGAAAGAGGTTAATAGCCTAGTGGGAACTATCTTGATCAACAAATAATAAATAAAAGATTTTTAATAAAGATTATAACAACTTTTTAAAATTGTCTTTCTTAGACTAATTGATATAAAGAATAAACTGTTATCTTTAAAATCTATAGGTTCAATTTCTTTTAGTTTGTATTGGAAGATATTCATGTGTAAATATTTACATAGTCTTTATCAGTCTGCATAAGTTAGCTAAATTTAACAAATGACTCAGTATGCTGGAGATGCAATTAAAAAACTAAAGTAGATATAACACATTTTCTTTGTGAAAAAATATATAATGGAATGATATTTCACATTTTTTAAAGGTTTTGATCATAAAAATGTACATTTAAAGACTGTGTAACTGAATGTACTTGTTCCTGTGATTATTGAAAAAAGGCAGTTGTCTTTATTGTGGAGTCTTCTAGCTGTTGACAGAAAGGTGATTACAAAAAATGGAAATCACAATTTTGTCCATTTAGAGAATTTTAGACCATGCTGCTGTTGCATATAAAAAAAGAATATTCTTTGGCATTTCAGTCTGTGAATAAGAAATTAAATAATTGCTGGATCAAATTTGATAGGTTTTTATCAAAATATGAGAACGTACATTAAGAATTGTTTTGGAAATTTGTGTCTAAAATTTAGCTGTTTTGTTAAAATTGTCCATTAATGTGCAATCTTCCTTTCATTGTACATATTGTATAAATGCTAAAATCATTAAATTCTGTTATGAGAGAAATTACTTTATAGAAGTTATTGTCAAGATGTATAAAGAGGAGAAGACGTTCATGAGTTTAAACTAATCAGGATATCATTGCCATAATCTGATGTGAAGAGAAGACAGACAGGCTGTGCTGTATAGGCTGTGAAGATATTAGTCAAGAAAAAAAATAATGAATGAAATAGTGTGGACGTTAACTACTATAGACGCTATACAGTTATTGCCATGTTAGTTGCTGTTAGGACTTTTAGTAGATATGATGAAGCCATACCTCTCAGCTGTACAGAATTTTGCAGAATGTCCAGATTTTTGACTCATATTTTTGGTCTATTTTCATATAATTGTGGTTTTCTGGTAAAGTATTGGCAAATCGTCAAAAATTAAAGTCAGAAAATAGACATGCATTTGAGTTCCAGCCTTCATACTCTGCAGAAAATTCATGCTAATCCAAAACCTGTTTAACTATCAACTTTCTAAGTTTGTAAGAGCAGTGTTTAAACATTGTCTGTATTTTTGCGCCTTTGTCCCCTCATAATTTGTGGCTTTGTCCAGATTTCTTGCTCTTAGAGGTTTAAAGGTATGGATGAAATGGGTGGTATAGTTAGATAGTAGTGAGAAGGTCATAGTGTTATCAACCTGTAGAGGCACAAAACACATTCAGGAAGTGTAGTAGAGTTGTGTGGTTTTGGACTTCTATTTCATGTGAGTCAGATGGGAAGGGTGACTGAGTTCTACACCTTGGCTGTGTAAGTGGAATAAAACGAGTCTCGAAGAGAACTGTTACATTTTTAACAGGAGAAGTTGCTTTTGAGATGTGCGTAGTGGTCTACTTGGTTAGTAAAATTCCAAAATATTTTGTGGAGTGGAGTGATTGTGGGGTTGTAATTTTTTTGGTGTATGGCTAGAATTTTGATCAGAGTAAGATAGTGTAGCGGTTCAAGATACCTGAGGTATTTGAGTACTGAGCAGTTACATCAGTAGAAGGGTTTACAGGATTCAAATTTAGCTATCTTATGGTAGCACTGTTCAGATGTGCCGCGGTGGTGCAGCGGTAGCGTTGCCTCACAGCAAGAAGTTCTCCCGTTCATTTCTCTGTTGGAGTGTGGGGAGTGCCTTCTGTGTTGTCTGCATGTCCTCCCCGCGGTTGGGTGGGCGTTCGAAAGACATGGGTAAATGGGTGTGCCTTCGTTGAAGGTTGAATGTCGAGCTGGCACCTCGGCATTCGTCAAAATCTTCTGCCAGTCATTAGCGGACCGGAGTTCTGCTGTGGCGACCCCTAACCGGGAAAAGCCTAAAGACAACACATGGTAGCACTGTTCTAGTGTGCTCAATTGAGTGGACTGTAATTTATTTAGGATAGGGGAGGCATATAAGAGAGGAAAGCAGATAGAGGCCAAACCATGCCAAGCCACATTAGTTAAATAGTACTTTGGTGTGTACAAAAGGCTAAGTTTCTATATTTTTTAATGGACTGTTGAATTTGAAGGCTAAATTTCAGGTTAATGTTAAGGATACCAAGAAACTTGGTACTAGAGACAATACCAATAGTTATGTTTTGTTGAAGATAATTTTGATATTAGGTTTACAATCCAAATGAGATTTAGGTGTGAAAAGAAGGTAATAATTTTTTTTGGTGGGGGCAGAATCAGTATTTGGTTAGAATCAGAGAACCATGTCTCTTTAGAGGTAAATGACTTTTGTGAGATATGTTGGAGGAGAGATGGATTAAGTGTAGAACAAATAAAGGTAGAATTTTCAGCATATTGGGTGAGTTTAGCATCTTTGGATATAGTGAGTTGGGCATTAATGAATGGGGTACCAGGATTGCCGTTTAAAAAAATAAATGACCGATTTTGCAGCAGTCTGACTACATCTCTAGTATGGCTTAACAGAATATAATGGCATGTTTGCAAATGTATCTACATCTGCATGTATTTTTTCAAATGTAGGTACAGATAGTGGTAGACTGCAGTGGTGGTGCTGCGGTAGCATTGTCACCTCACAGACGTTTCCCATTCGATTCTCAGTTGGAGCGTCTTCTGTGTGGCGACATGCGTGAACGGGCGTTCCTTCGTTGAAGGTTGTGCGTTAGACCCGGCAAGCCAGTACGTAAAAATCTACTGCCAATCATCAGTGGACCGGAGTTCCGCTGTGGCGACCCCTAACCGGGAAAAGCCAAAAGAGACAAAGGTACAGATAGTGGTAGATATTTCTACCTTGTCATGTATTTATCTAAGCATATCACACAACATGAGGGACCTCAGAGTTTCATAACTATGAAAACCAGTGGCGTTAAAAATCTTGGTTATCAGGAGGCACTGTCAGCCCTCTCTCTTTACTCAGTCTCTTACAGACTCCTCCTCAGTAATCTTTGTTTTAACCTTTTGAACCATAAATGATCCAATCCTATTTGACCTTCTGTTGCTTCTCAGAATTAATGGTATCTCAAATACTCACTTGAATCAACAAAACCTTCATCAGCATATAAATAAGACATGGTGTGATGGTCTTAAATCCCAGCATATCCTACAGCCCTGGAACAATCTTCCACTGCATGCCAAGCAAAGTAACACCATTGCCACCTTCAAGATCAACCTAGTGAATTGCTTGGCAGCCACAAATTCTCCTCTGGTCTGCTATTTTGCTGTCCCCGAGGTTAGAAGGAACTTTTGAATGGGGATTTTTGGCTACGCTTGTAATGGCCTGCTGACTGTTGCCTAGTACTTGCCTATAAACCAGTTTATTCTCAGACTACAGCATGGTAAATATAAATGTCTTCATTATATCTCATGAATGTACCATGCCTTTCCAAAGCTTCTAAAAAACAGAAATGAAAATGCAGAAATTGTCTTCAGTAAAACAGCTGCATATTTTGCTGTTAATTGTTTAAATAACATTTTATATCAGACTGAAGCATTTAAAATATTTGAAATATTATTAAAACAGTAGACTTTAGTATGTATATTCTGTTAATCAGTGGAAGACTATCTTATCCTGTAGTCCCAGTTCAAGGAAGGAGGCTTAGATCTAAAACATTTGTAAGCTGGTAGATGCATTAATAAGCTTCTTGTTCGTGAGCTAGAAAGGAAGATCCTTTAAAATGGGTGTGAAAATGTGAGGGGAGAACAGTCAGAGGAAAAAAAGATAGTAAGCATAGAAAAGTGTACTGTGATAACCATGATGACTGCTGAAGAAATGGTTCAGCCGGAGGAATGGAAGCTAAACAATAAAGCAAATTGGAGGGCCAGAATACAGAAATCTGAGGGGACAGAGTAGTGCTCCACTGTCCTGGGAGTCCAAACAAAAATGAAATAACAGTAGATTGTAATCGATGAAGGGAAAGCAAACAACATAGGCATGATAGATGAGCATATTCTGTGTGACCTCACTCATTGTTTATTTGTTTGTGATATTTTGCAGTCACCCTAATGATAATGGACATCAGCTGGGTATAACAGCTCTGTGTTTTTTATGCCTGTTCAAACACTCTGCATGTGCTGTGCTGATGAGGTCATAAGGCCGAAATATGCATATCAACAGCTAGGGGGTTTGGTTTTATTGGCCTGAAATTGTCCATTAAAACGACAAAACAAGTTATGGTCATTCAGAATCGCCAATTAGCTGAAACACCTTGTGTTCAAAAGGGTCAGTTGCATATACCCCATGTGCCACTGATTCAAGAGGTTTGAGAGGTCACTCATTGGAAGTTCCAACTTGGCTGGTGTTTTCATTTCGTTTTTACTGATTGTATTTTCTGTGTGACCTTCTCACTCATTGTTTTAATTTCATATAAATAGGTTGGAAAATTGTGTTAAAGTTCATATTGTTTTAAGGGACAGATGAAAGAAGTGGCAGGAGAACTGTAATTTGCATAAGATTATTTATTTATTGGCCAGGAAAGTCCACTGGGCAAAAAGAAACCCATTTTCAGTGGTGGCCTGAGGAGAAAAGTTCCATATTTTATACAAACATCAAAAACAAATATTGTAGTATAAAGTACAGATCTGGAAGGCTCCACAGTTAAGACAGACTAATATTACAGAACAACATGATTGCAAAACATATGATTTACAAATTACTATATAAACACCATATAGGTAAACTATATCACAGAGAAAAGCAAGTAGTGAACAAATTATAGAGTATTTTAATTCAGTTGAGTTGATTGAAAATCAGAGGTGTTAGAAAGGCGGGATTATAGTTCAATAAATTATGGGATTAAGGGGGCTTGCACTGTATTTCACATGTACAGCTATACTTAGGTAAAAAGTAGGTTTCTAGTGCAGCTTTAAAGGACATCAAGGAGTCTAGTTGAGTAATGGAGGAGGGAAGGGCGTTGCAATGTTTGGCTATACTGTAAGAATACAGACATTGTCCTGCTGTCTTGTTGGGTTTAGCTACACTTAGAAGGGTTTTTTGTGAAGAGTGAAGGGATCGAGTGGGGGTGTATGTGTGCAAGATGGATTGGAGAGTTGGGCATTTATCGGGCTGAAAAAGTAATTTATGGCAGTAGTTGAGTAAACTGGAGATAGTGGTGAAATTCTAGCCAGGATATGTTTGAGAGAGCACTGCAGTGGTGTGATTGGTTAGACAAGTTGGAAGCAAATTTTGCTGTCTTGTAGTAGCATTATTGTAGCTTATTACTGAGTGATGTATGGAGGTTGGTGAAAATGGGGATCCCGTATGTAAGGGATGGAATAAGCAGGGTGTTAGCTACTTTGATCCTAGTTTGTTTGTCAAGGTAAAGTTTGTGTCGGTATAATTTGCCCAGTTTGAAGTGGGTTTTCTTTACTGCTTTGAGAATGCGTTGTTCAAAAGAGAGTTTGTTGTTGATAGTAATTCCTAGAAGTTTTGCAGATTGTGCCTGTTCTATTTCAGTTTTATGTGAGAAAATTTTGAATTCTGTAGTTGGAGGGTTTGATGAGAATAATATTAGCTTGTTTTTTTTGGGGGGTTAAGCATTAGATGAAGTTAATCAGCCAAGTCTCTATAGAGGAGACAAAGGCATCTTGCGTGATTTTTTTTGGAGGTTAGAGAAATTATTGGAGGATGAGATGTTAGTTGAATCATCTGCATATTGAATTTGTATGCTTTGATGGGAGGCTTTATTTAGATCATTAATGAACATATTGAACAGTAGCGGTCCTAAAATGGATCCTCGTGGGACACCTGTGTTAGCAAGGTAATCCGATTGTTGGTTTTGTCATTTAACTGATTGCTGTCTGTTTAAGTAGAAGGAAAACCAGGCTGTTGCCCTTTGAGAGCAGCCCAGTTTGTCTAGCTGTTGCAAAAGTTTAGGGTGGGATACTGTGTCTTAAGCTTCTGAGAGGTCTAGCAGGAGTACAGAAGTGGGTAGACCAGCCTCAAGAACTTTATTCACAATTTCAGTAAAGGAGAGTAAAGCTGAGGTAGTACTATGGCCTGGGTGGAACCCATGTTGTGTGGGAGATAAGGCATCAACTCAGAGTTAGTAAATGATGATGAAGGGAAGGGTCAAAAGAGAGGGAGGGAATGAAAAGGATTAAGGAAGGTGAACTTTACTGGGGTCAAAGTGGAATGCGCTAGAGTGAGTGAGCAAGTGCACTATGAAAAGAACTGCTTGTAGGCTACTAAATATTGCACAAAGGGACAAAATAGATTAATGGACAGAATTAGACCTTGTAAAGTTGTCTAACAGTAGTATTAGTAATGGAGTTCATTCTTTTAGGGGCAGATTATTTTATTACATCTAGTGTGATCAGGAAGGAAATACTGGTACAATAAAAGTGGCCCAGACTTTATGGAAATGGTAAACGGAGTTATTAGTAATATAAAATCACTGTATATGGTTATGAAATAGTCAGATTTGACAAAAAGTTAACAGACAAACTGGAGTAAATGTCCACTGCATGGGACTCTGTGGCAGTGGCATTTGATGAGTTCTGTTGGGGAATGTGGTATAAGATAGGCAAATATCTTAACCATTATGCCAATTTGCCTTACGGACACAAGGTACAGGATTTTCACATGGGTTAATTGGCTTTGCTTAAAATGATCCATAAGGGCCGTTTGCTTACTACTAATATATGAACCTAAGAATGGCATTTAAGATTTGGGGGGGTGGGTGAGATTACTCACTTGTGACTAAAGAGCTGTGGATGATGATCACTTGGAAGGTGGTGATGGTGAAGAGAAGGGCATATGGAAATAAGAAAACCAGAATTAGCCTCATTGAAGCAGTGTTAGGTATTACATCTAAGGAGGGCTTTGGGAAAAAAGGCCATGCAAGAATATGATAAAGTAGTGGCAGAGTATAAGCAAAGTAAGTTGTATATAGCAAAGAAACTAAGATCAAAGAATGTATGAATGGGAGAGGACAGTCTTATGGTTAATTACTGACAAGAAGAGAGTTTCATAATCATTTGAACTGGTAAAGGATTGGAGGAAAGCAAAAGGAATGAGAAAAGATGCACAAATTCCCTGAAAAAAATTGTCTTGTATTCCACAATCAAGAAAGATGGGAGACTAGAGGTCTTGAAAGGGCCCAGGGACATTTATGGGTGGGGAGCTACATAGAGGGGACAGCTGACCCCATAAATGTGGAAATGGAGCTAAATGGCCTAAAGGATAAGCTGCAAGTCCACAGGCCAATTATAAAGCCATCTCCAGCAAAACTGTACAGCAGGTATCCAGATGAATGGGTAATGTATGTAGCCTGACGAGTGTCCGAAGCACCTAAATCACTCAGTCTGACATTATTATGAGGAAAGCAGTGGAGGTGACCTAGAGTGAGAGAGGTTATTCCTGTTGGAAAATGAGCACCATGATGGTGATTATCAAATGTTAGCAGAGAGAGGATCGAGCGAAACCACAGTTCTGCACAGCTGTAACTAGGTATTGGATGAAGTCGTGAAGAGCACCCAGTTGATGTAATCTATATGGATGTCAGCAAAGAGTAGTCTCCTGCAGAGATTAACACTTTTATTTTTCCCATATTTGGACTGTAATTGCGATACTCCCTGCACTACAAGTAGTTATTATGCAGATGGTAGAACATCATAACAAGTAATATATATATATATATATATATATATATATATATATGTATAAATGTACAGAATTTTATTAACTTCTGGCTGTAAGCAGTCCTTTAATTGCATTGATGTTATTGCTGAAGTATTTGGTTTGCCATTTCCGAGTTATGTTCCCTGGCCATTACTGAGTTTATTCATGGTTCAAAGCACAGATATTTAATTGAATCATGCATTTCTCTTGATCAGTTTTTAAACATTGACTGCATGCATCTGGAATGGTAACTACATTAATAGGTATTTCAGCAAAATACTTTGTGGTGTGTCTGTTTCATCACTACTTTCTTATCAGGGAAACTTCTGAGCTATTTCTCTGCTTCACTGTAGAAAGTTGTCTTTGATTCAGAAGATTCAGAAAAAAGTCTTTATCTGAAATTAGTAGAATGCTACATTTCCTGCCACTGCTATTAATCTGTACGTCAAAGAAATCAAACAAAAGTGTACTGTTTGGATAGCGGTGGAGCTTGTACAATGATGTTTATGACTTACTGTTACCACATGCTGTTTAGTCCTTCAAGGGACTTGGTTGTGTGTGTGCATGTGTTTTCAAGCGAGCACATATATGTGCACAAGTGTGTGTGCGTTTGGTTCTTTCCATGTTTACATGAAGGAATTTAAACAGCTTATCTCTTTGTAGTTATCCCATGATCTCATCTTTTTCGCGCTTCTATCTAAATCATTAAATAAATCCTTATATGCATTTCTTTTGTGCAAAAAATGCTAAATGCCTCCATAGCTGTATGAAAGAACAAAAGGTGGTTTGATGCTGAGAGAGAGAGACAACCAGAAACAGAGACGAAGGTGAAGCACGTACAGCTGCAGGCGTACTCACTCAGCAGGTGCTGAAAGCTTGAGTTCTGCACAGTAGGATTTCTTTGTTATGAAGTTTGAAAGAAAAGACCAACATTTAAAATGTTCATCAGGATATCAACTGAGTTATTGGTTGTTGTTATGAGGCTTGAATTATTCGAAATGATGGAATTGCATTCAAATTCACCTGAAATGACAAGGTCATACTCCTGTTAGAACAAGCAGCTAATGCTTTGTGTGTCAGTCACGGCTTAAATTAGGAGAATGAGTTTTTGTGGTAAAAGAACAAATACTTGTTAAATGGGCTTTTGTATAAGCAATTATAACATCTTTATTTTAGCTTCCTTTAATATAAAAGAATAAAAAAAGATGTATCAAGTTATTGTGTTTGTCTGTAGAAAATACAAATGATAAACCAATCCAATGGAATATCACTCAGTGCTGTGAAACTATAGTATATTCTTGACCCAATGTATTGCAGCCCTGATTTAAGTCTTTTATTAAAATGTGGGAACACAACATTCTTTTGTGACACTAATATTAATTTTGAATAAATAGTCCATGCTTTGTTTTTGTGTATCTTAGTGTTAGAGCAGCTCCCCTCTCAGTCAGCAAAACAACAATCTCCATTAGCTATTCTCCACAGTGAATAGGCTCATAAGTGCTTAAGCTGTTGATCTTTAAGGACCTTAAGAAGCCTTGCCTTACATTCCCTGGTAGTTTTCCGCCCTTAACATTTTGCATACAAATAACCCAGAGATGTGTAGAACAAGAATATCCTGGGACACTTGCATGTTTCCTCTATCCATGAGAGACAGGGATGCTAAACTAGGGATGAATTTCTGGTTCTCTCTCCATTCATCCAAATTATGATTGACTAGACTAGGAAAAGTGGAGTAAAAAACATTTTCATAGAAGCGGTATTTTATGTGATGCATACCTATCCTTCCATCATGTTCTATTTATTGTACAAAAGAAACAGATCTCTTGAGTGGAAGTTTATGATTCTGTAGGACTTACAAATGTGCAATAGGTCTGATAGAATAGGAGAAAGTTACAGCTGGTGGGGAGGAAACCTGACCTATATTGTTAAGGACCAACTGTGGGATTTTATCATCCTTGGCTGGGGTTTGGACTAACTGGTTCAGGGAGTGAAATTTGAAAATCTGTCTTCATACATTTTTGAAGCTGTACAAGTCTCCCAGTTTATGAAGGGATAATTGAAGTCTCATAGGAGGATGATGTTTTGCTTAATACACAAGGACTCCATACTAGCTGTGTAGAAAGTATAGGTTCATAGGGGCCTACTAGGCTTGCAGTCCTAGAGCCTTTACATGCCTAGCCATGTTAATCCCAAGTATCCCCATTTGTTCTTGGGTAGTTTGCAGAATGAATTTATAAAGATAGGTCTGTGATCAACACCAGCTACCCTGTCCATGAGGGACATGGATGCCACCCCAGGGGTGAATTTTTGGTCTCCCATCCAATTATCCGGGTTGCGTTTGAATAAGGTCAGTGAAGAGCTCTGTCTTATGTGAATAGAAAGTCTATTCCAGAGATGCATCAGCCTCTGGGAGATGTATCTCTCTCTCTCTCTCCAGCATGTTCTGTTAATGTCACAGGCTAGGTTAAAATCCCTAGAAGGGAGTGACTCTTGCCCAATTTGACTTGTGGGTGTGTAGCATTTCGATTACGACAGGGTTGGAGATTTACCTACAGGCCAAGCACAAGTCACCTCTCAGTAGCCTTTAAGATGCAGAGTAAAGTGACATGGGCCTTCAGCCTGTTCACATAACTCTTGCCTTGCAGTCCTACATTTTCTTAGTGAGAAACCTTTGAGGTCTCTCCAGCTGCTGCAGGTGTCTTGTGAGGTACATGCAAAAGGGTGCATTATACTCTATTAGTGGTCTGATGAGGGCCTAGTACAGTGGAGTTGTAACATCCCTTGACCTGGATGCTATGTTCTTGCTTATGAGATGGGGTACTTTGAAGGCTTTCTTTACTACTGTGGAAACTTGGTGGTCAAAGTTCAGATTGATATCAACCTGTGTTCCGAAGTCTCGCACCACTGGGTTGGAACTCATGGGGGTGCTGTCAATATTGTAATTTGTAAGGAATTCCATTTTGTCAAAGGTAATAATAATGCATTTTTTTTATTTAGTTTTAGATCATGGCTTTGGCACCAATCATTAATTTGTGCTGGCCCTTGTAAAAATTGCTGCCAGTTTGCAATCATCAGTGAACTTTGTGAGCCAGTGGCTATCTACTTTGGCCCGGACTTCTGAGAAATATATGCCAAACTGTAAGGGGCCCAGCACAGACCCATGTGTATTCCACTGGTGACAGGTCTACTAGTTGAGGTGGAGTCACAGATTTTGACAATGTGTGCTCTGTTGGTGAGCCAATTGGCTACACATGTAGTAACATAAGGCTTAATCCCCAGCTGGGTGAGTTTCTAAATGATGCTGGAGTGGGGGATTGTGTCAAAAACCTTGGCAAGGTCGAGATAGACTGTGTGCACTGTCGTACTCTTACCTTCATTCATGGCTTTGGTGACATTCTCAAAGATGTTTACTGAGTTTAACATGCATGATTTACACTTAACAAAGTCAAACTGGATTGGGTCCAGTGTTTGGAGGTTTTCAGGGTCAGTTGATGGTCCACCTTTGTGCAGGGGATTATTTTTGCTGTTCATTCTGCAGGAACATTGCCAGTTCTCAAACTATGATTAAAAAGAATGCCAAGTGGGTCCAATAGTTCTTGTTTTAGATTTAATAATCAACCAAAGATATTATCTGGTCCCACTGAGGCCATGTTTTTGGCTTTGATGAGTGCAGAGATGACCTGTTCTCTAGAGGTACTAGGCAGATAACTGATGTCGGGTATACTTTGCAATATGGTAGGTGAAGTTTGCACTCAGTCTATCAGCTAGCAGGTGGGTGATATCTTCCGGTGTAGTTTGAGTGGTCCCATCTGTGACCCGTTCTGCATTCCCTTTTAGACTTCAGACATAAAGAATGCCGTATTATTATCTTTTGTTAGGGATGTGATTTTACTTTCATGATTTACTTTAGAATACTTATGATTTTACAATATTTTGGATTTTCTTGTTTAGGCTTAGGAGAGAACTGGAAACATTCATTTATTGTTGATCAGTGTAAGGAAGAATAACAAAAACCCACCCCTTCATAGTGTAGGCTGAGACATAGGGTCCAATAGTTAACTGTAATATGATAATGGCTTTTGTTAATAGTAACTTGGACATGGAGTTGTCCTAGGTCAATATCTTGTTAAATGAGTTAGGAGATGGAGTAGTTACTTTACAGAATATAGAAATGCTGCCACCTTTAGTGCCTTCACCTAATGCGGAGGGCAGGAATCCATGAAAGGCATTGAAACCCTGCTCTGATTGAGTGCTTTCAGTGGCCTTGCTCCAGTTCTCTGTGACAATGCATGTATGGATGTTTTATAGGCTAAGGGACTACATGTATGGAGTGTTGTTTTTTGTTGCTCTTTACATTGAGCAACAATAAATCAATGTTTCCAGGATTCTGTTTAGTTATGTTGGAAACTTTAAAAGGCTAACGTTGTCTAAAAAAAGCACAATGGGATTTGACATGGATTTAGCTAATATATGAAAGCCTTGTGTGGATAGGTGCAGGCAATCCTAACTAAAGCAGTTGGAAATGTCTCCCATCTCATCCCAGGTTCATATGTGCTGCCATCCCCTCTGAAAGACACCTTGAAGCAAAGCCTGTTTTTGAAATCAAAAATCCTTTTTTGTTTTCATATTGCAGCATCATTCTTGGTGGTGGTGAAATACTGCATAAGGTTAAGTTCATACCAGCCTCAAACACATATTATAAGAGCTTTATCATGTCACTCTATCACAGCTGTGATCTAACTGGCTCACCCTGTCCTTCAGCAGCTAGGTTTAATACAGTAGGTAAGGTGCATGTGTGTGAGAGCACATGTGCATGCATGTGCACGTGTATGTATGTTGGAGGGCAGTTTCTTACTGATTGTAGTCTACTAGGTGCCCAAGCTACTTACTAGGACACATAAGTGTGCAGTTATTCAAACTGCCCAGTGCAGCAAGTCATAGTTATACAAATTTCCTTTTAAACAAATGTAAGCATTACAAGGAATATGTAGGACTGTGAATCTTACTTTACTGGAATTGTTCAACTTAGCATTTGTTTGCACTAGTAAAAACTGCACTGCTGCACAGCTACAACATTGCACTTTTATTTCAACAGTGTCTCAGCTTTATCGTGATACTGAATTACTTACTGGAAAACACAGAAACTATATTGCTGTATTTCTTCTTCTTCTTCTTTAGGCTGCTCCCATTAGGGGTCACCACAGCGGATCAACTGTTTCCATTCCTTCCTGTCCTCTGCATCTTGCTCTGTCACACCAACCACCTGCATGTCCTCTCTCACCACATCCATAAACCTTATTTTAGGCCTTCCTCTTTTCCTGTTACCTGGCAGCTTCATCCTTAGCATCGTTTTCCCAATATACTCTGCATCCCTCCTCAGTACATGTCCAAACCAATGTAATCTTGCGTCTCTGGCTTTGTCTCCAAACCTTCCAACCTGGTCTGACCTGCTAATATACTTATTCCTAATCCTGTCCATCCTCATCACACCCAGTGCAAATCTTAACATCTTCAACTCCATATCAAGCTCTGACTCCTGCCTTTTTGTCAATGCCACTGTCTAAAACCCATATAACATAGCTGGTCTCACTACCCTCTTGTAGAACTTTCCTTTCACTCTTACTGGTACTCGTCTGTCACAAATCACTCCTGACACGCTTCTCCACCCACTCCATCCTGCCTGTACTCTCTTCTTCACCTCTCTTTCACACTCACCATTACTCTGAACTGTTGATCTCAAGTATTTAAACTCATCCACCTTCGCCACCTCTTCTCCCTGCATCCTCACCATTCCTCTATCCTGACTCTCATTCACACACACATATTCTGTGTTAGTCCTGCTGACCTTCATTCCTCTTCTCTCTAGAGCATATCTCCACCACTTCAGGGTCTCCTCCACCTTTTCCCCACTTTCACTAAAAATCACAATGTCATCTGCAAACATAGTCCACGGGACCTCCTGTCTGATCTCGTCTGTCAACCTGTCCATCACCATTGCAAATAAGAAAGGACTCAGAACTGATCCTTGATATAATCGCACCTCCACCTTAAACGCATCCATCATTCCCACTGCAGCCCTCACCACTGTCACACTGCCCTCGTACATATCCTGTACTACTCTTACATACTTCTCTGACAGTCCCGACTTCCTGATACAGTAACACAACTCCTCTCTAAGCACCTTGTCATATGCTTTCTCCAAGTCGATAAAGAACACAATGCAACTCCTTCTGACCTTCTCTGTACTTCATCCACCCTCTCAGAGCAAACATCGCATCTGTAGTGCTCTTTCCTGGCATGAAACCATACTGCTGATCACTAATCATCACCTCCCTTCTTAACCTATCTTCCACTACTCTTTCCCTTAACTTCATGCTGTGACTGATCAAATTAATCCCTCTTTAGTTACTACAGCTCTGCACATCACCCTTATTCTTAAAAATCGGTACCAAAACACTTTCTCTCCATTCTTCAGGCATCCTCTCACTTTCCAAGATTTCATTAAACAATCTAGTTAAAAACTCCACTGCCATTTCACCTAAACACCTCCATGCTTCCACAGGTATGTCATCTGGACCAACAGCCTTTCCATTCTTCATCCTCTTCATAGCTATCCTTACTTCCTCTTTGCTAATCAACTGCACTTCATGATTCACTAACTGCACATCATCCAGCCTTCTCTCCCTCTCATTCTCTTCATTCATCAGCCCCTCAAAGTACTCTTTCCATCTGCTCAACACACTCTCCTCGCGTGTGAGTACGTTTCCCTCATTATCCTTTATCACCCTTAACTGCTGCACATCTTTACTAGCTCGGTCCCTCTGTCTAGCCAATTGGTACGGGTCCTTTTCTCCCTCCTTAGTGTTCAACCTTTCATACAACTCTTCATATGCCTTATCCTTAGCCTTCACCACCTCTCTCTTTGCCATGCACCTCATCTCCTTATACTCTTGTCCACTTTCTTCATCTCTGTGACAATCCCACTTCTTCTTCGCCAGCCTCTTTCTCTGTATACTCTCCTGTACTACTTCATTCCACCACCAAGTCTCCTTGTCCTCCTTCCTCTTTCCAGATGTCACTCCAAGCACCTTTCTAGCCATCTCTCTTACTAGCTCTGCTGTAGTTACCCAGCTATTCGTTAACTCTTCACTGCCACCCAGTGCCTGTCTTAACTCTTCCCTGAACTCCACCTCACAATTACCCTTTTACAATTTCCACCATTTTGATCCTTGGTGCTGCCCTCACACTCATCCTCTTCTTCTTCTTGATCACCAATGTCATCCTCCAAACCACCATCCTATGCTGCCTAACTACGCTTTCCCCTGCCACCACTTTACAGTCTCCAATCTCCTTCAGACTGGCCCTTCTACATAAGATATAATCCACCTGTGTTTGCATCTTCCTCCACTCTTGTATGTCACCCTTTGCCCCTCCCTCTTGTTAAAATACGTATTCACCACAGCCATGTCCATCCTTTTCACAAAATCCACTACCATCTGACCTTCTGCATTCCTTTGCTTAGCACCATACCTACCCATCACTTCCTTATTCCCTCTGTTCCCTTCACCAACATGCCCATTGAAATCTGCTCCAATCACCAGTCTCTCACCCTTGGGTACAGTCATCACCACTTCATCCAACTTCCTCCAAAACTTTTCGTTCTCATCCATCGCACACCCAACTTGTGGAGCATATGCACTAACAACATTCATTATTACACCATCAATTTCCAGCTTCATAAACATCACTCTATCCGACACTCTTTTCACCTCCAAAACACTCTTAGCATACTGTTCCTTCAGGATAACCCCTACACCATTTCTCCTCTCATCCTTACCATGATAAAACAATTTGAACCCACCTCCGATACACCTAGCCTTGCTCCCCTTCCATCTGATCTCTTGCACACACAATATACCAACCTTCCTTCTGTCCATCATATCAGCTAGCTCTCTCCCTATACCAGTCATACTGCAACATTCAAAGTTCCGACCCTCACTATCACAGTCCTAGCCTTTACCTGCCTTCCCCCGGCCAAAAGCCAAAGATGAGTGCCACAGAATTGGAAATGATCACACCACTAGGTAGAGTATTGAATTATATATTTTTTGATAAAAAAGCATGTTTTTTGTGTTTTGATTTCTTGCTAAGGATGGCTCCCTAAAACCTTTTCTAGAGATGCAGCTTCCTACAATTATATCACTACCTAAATTAGCATCTAAGTTGGATCTCTGTGCTATTTACAGCAACAGATGACTGTGTAATTGGAAAGGTGTATTACCAACTACAACTTTCAATACCTTAGTTTGAAAATTAACTTGTGATGTAGGACTGAAACCAAATTGTAACTAAGCGAGTGACTTATTTTCTAAAAAGTAACCCACTTCTGATTTTTGATTGCCTGGAATGTAAATTACTCTACAAAGTTATTTATTATATTATTTTGTAGATGTGTCTATAATGAAATAGGAAAAGTCAAAGGACATAAGTGACACAAAAACATCAAAACTATACTACGATTCTTTTATTTTATTATTTCATTTTAGTCTATTCATTTGCCAAAAAAAAAAGAAAAAAATCTATCTTAGAGAGGATTATGCTGTAGCCAGGGGCTATCTCATCATGCAATAGGTGGAAGGCAAAAGAGCCAGTTCTGCCTAGATTTCCATATTCCACTACAAGATACTAATTCAATCTCAAACCTAAAGACAGCTTGGATGGTGACCAACTCATCTGTCATCTGAGATGTGAGAGGAAACCTGAGGAACCAGTGAAATCCCATATAAACATAGGGAGGCTATCCGATTCTTCAGCTTGTCAAATACTATTAAGTAAGATGTACTAAATATATTTCTTTTGTATTATTGGGATGTCTCCAGAAGTCAAGGTTCACTTTTAGAGAATTTCTGAGAACCAAATGCCCCATAAAGGCAGCAGTAAAAGCAAGAAAAAATTAAATCAGCCTTTGCGAGAGTATGTTTTCAAGTTAAATCCATTTCACTGTCATAAATACCAGACTACAGTACGAATGGCCCAGATTTAAAAGACCACTGCTGTAGCCCTGGCCCATTAATAAGGATTAAGATGACTTGGCAGAGGAACTGCAAGGGTCCTCCAAGATATGTACATGGAGATATTCTTTAGGTCTGAACTCACTAAAGCAGACAGTATTACAGAGGACGCTGGTGTATGGCATGTAACAGAATTCTGCAGTGGTTTTCAAAATTTTTGACTGCTTCTAGAGCCATCCAAGCTTAAAATCTTTTCTTGATTTACTGCACTTGTACTTGTTTTATACAGCGATCACTGATGGTTTTGATCATTTTTAAGGCATTTAATTAATTTTGTGGCAAAAATAGTAAGTTCTGTGTTGAATTTTCTAGTCCTGTTTGCCTCCAGATTGTCTTGCTGAAGGGTAAGTTAGTCAGAGACGTAATTGTTTGGTAATTGTTTGTTTATTAATCTTGCTTTTGCCTTGCTTTTATATTAAGAAAGCCCAGGATCATCCATCTTGTGGTAGAAGGTGTTTACCTGGTCTCTCTGAGTTGGGAAGCACTCCAGGGAGCTTCGTGTGGTTGTTAATTGGCTAGAGGGCATAGAAGTTAGTTTTCAAGCTTTTTACCTCTGCTACAAATCAGGCAAGTTTGAATGAAGAGGTGCCCACTGAACATAGGTATTTAGCAGTGCCATGTACAATATAGTAGCAGATGCATAGACAGCAAACATTCCCTGTAAACTTAAAATTAGGTTTAGCCTTAATCCTAAACAGCCCTCCCTATTACAGGAATGGACCACATGGATATACAACATCCAATTGTTTCTGTGACTAGCTTGGTAGATTTGATAGTTTTGAGCATCCTAAGGCAATTTAGCAATTGCTTCTTGCTCTTAAACAATCAGCTAATTATTAAAGAAAATAACACTGTATGTAAGAGTTGTAAAAACATAACTTCCTTTGAGGCTAAAACTTATACAAACAAGGTTGTCAGGAATACCTACACTACATCCTTCATAACCACACACTTCTCAATGAGCACACAGATTGTCTTATGCTGAGGTGTTTAAAATAAACCTTTCCAAATCTCAAATACCTCCAAGAATCTCTAACAGAAGCATTGCTCCTCTGCAATCAGTAAAGCACGCACCAAAAGCAACACTGAACATCTCACATAAGCCTACACCTAATGGTCCCCCAAGAGAAAAACCCGTAAGACAAGCATATACTTCACCCTAATACTCTTGTCATTGGGAACTCCGTTGTGCAGCACACACATGCCCCACTCACCAAGTTGGACAAGGAGAAGATATGTGTTAGTTGCCTATCTGGAGCCAGGATCTACAACATCATGAACACACTCAAGTCACTGCACCACAGGTACCAGTTTGATTCTATCACAGTCCATGTGGCTGTAAATGACCTCAGAAGTACCTCAATGGACTATAAGAAAAGAGACAATAATGGATCTCATGGATCGTGTCGTATATTGTCATATATATAGGTATGAGCCCTTCATTTTGCAACATTCTACCTTCAACGATGATGCCACAGTATGAACATAAAATGGTTGATTTTAATAATTTTCTTAGTTTGTTGTGCCACTCCAGGGGATCCATTATCTGTCAACGTGGAAGGATTTAATCAACAAACCACATTGCTTTGCCAAGGATGAGCTGCACCTGTTTCCCCCCTAGGCTTTTGGATATTGGTTAAATCTTTATCCATACTCTTAGACCCTTTTCTATGCAATTCCAAAGACCTTCAGGTGTTACTGCTCAATGCTAGGAATCTAAACAAAAAGACTCCACACCCTTCAAGCCCTCCTCCTTCTGGAAAATATAGACATCTGTGCAGTGACCAAGACTTGGTTTAAAGCCATGGAAAGTAGTCAAAGTGCAAGGCTACATAGCATTCCATATATTTAGACAACCAAACGTACAGATTGGGGCCAAAGATGGAGGTGTGTCAGTCCACTTTAGCAATAAACATTCCTCCAGGTTGTTTAAACAGGATAATATCATGGAGCTCATCCATGTGCAAGTTACTATAGATAAGGTCCCTCACCATTTCATTGTTACCTACATGTCACCATCTATGCCCTTTAAGTCTCATGGCTCTTACCTAAATCTACTAGAGGTGCTCACCATCCAACCAAACATATGCAGAATTATTCACAAGAGTCTGTATACAAACATGTGAATGGATGAATAGAGGCTGCCATACTTTCCAGAAATAAATGCAAAATAAACACTAAGAACAAACCCCACTGGTGGAATCCTCACCTAAGCAGGGTATATAACAGAAAAAAAAAAAACTCATGGCCAAATTAGGAACAGCAAAATCCTTAAAGACAGGTGTGTTTCCTTATACAACTAAAGAAGAAACTAAGTAGATGTACAACATGGACAGATATGAGGTCAGGATAGCCTTGCAGACTTTGCACAAAGAAAAGGCTTTCTTCAGCTATGTCTGGAATCTTAAAGGTAACCCACAGCAGTGTGCTGAACTGGTGGTGAATGGTACCACCTTTACCGATCAAGGTGACAGCAAATTTACTGGCTGCTAAATTCAGCAAAAAAAACACCCACCCATTCCCCCTCCAACATACTACTCCCAAATGTTAGCAGTGACCAGGTCCTGGCTGCACTTATTAAAGCCAAGAATACTGCCTTCATGGGTACAGATAAAATCCCCTTATAGGTCCCCTAGAATATGACCTATCAGGGCCACTTGAGGCACTCCAACTACAATCTTGAAATGGGCTACATATAAAGCAAATGGAGGGCCAAACAGTCATTCACCTCCACAAAGGTGGTCCATCTACTGACACAGGGAACAAAAGTCCCATCAGTCTAGCAAGCCTAATATGCAAAGCCATGGAACGCATTATTATGGAAATGATAAACAAGGATATTGGCAACCTGCAGACACTGAATCATTCCAATTTGGCTTTTATGAGGGAAGGCCATGCCTTCTTAACATGGTAGATGACTTTGAGAGGGTCAACAAGGCAGGGGAGGAGGGTAAAGCAGTGTATATGCATAACTTGACCCTGCCAAGGCATTCAATATTATATCCCACTCTGGCATTGTTAACAAGGTCTCTGAACTACTTATAATTCCCTATATATCTTGCTGGATTGCCATCTAGCTGACAGGAGCCAACAAAGTCAGGACTGGTGAGACCACCTCCATTAAGAGATCGGTCACCAGGCCTTCATCCCGGTTCCTCTTCTCTTTGGCATTAACTTCTTGGAAGCCAAGGCTAGTGTTCAAGGCATATGGCTCAACAATTTTCACAGATAACTGTAACCTGGGAGCTATTATACATTCCCCCCAAGATACCAGCATCTTGCAAGAGGGTTTAACACAAATGACTGGTGCCAAAGTTGTGGCCTAAAACTCCATGCCAAAAAATGCATTATAATGCCCTTTGGAAAACTGTCAACACAGGTTAATTACTCCATCAATAAATCATCCCTAAGTGTCAAGCCAATAGTAAGGCATTGTGGAACATATGTAGATAGTAGTTTGGCCTTTGACTAACACGTAGCTAGGATAGCAAGAAAATCATTCAGTATCATCCAACTTACAGGTAAGAGTATGGCATTCAGGTCCCAAGATGTTATACTACAACTTTACTTGGCCTTTAACAGACCAATTATTGAATGCAATGCCTCATTTGGCATGTATCTATCCAGACACATGCAACAGCTGGAACAACCACAAAGGTTTCTTAACAGGAGAATTAAGGGCATGAATACCTTTGTTCTATACTGATTGTCTGAAGGCTCTATATCTGTATTCAGTGTCCTACAGGTTGCCGAGAGGGGATCTTTGCCTGGTTACAGGGCTTCCTCAGACTCTGTTCTGATGGATCTGTTGCACAAAATAATCAACACCATAAACACTAGATCCAGGATCTGAACTTGATTTTCAACATAAACAAAACATTCTAGAGAGATGCATGTGTTCCAAAGGATCCCTGCAGTATGGAATAGTCTCCCCATCCATTTAAATTACAGTTCATCCTTGACTCTGTTTAAGTGAAACTTTGACAATTGGATAGAAAATCAGAGGCCATCAGTAAGAAAAAGTATTTGCTTAATTAACACCCTCTGATCCTTAGTTACATGCCCCTGCATAGATGCTCATAATATTAGGTACCCAAATAGTTTGGGCTGGGTTGCTAGGTCACTGTGGGCCCCAGTGGACATTAGCCTAGCAACATCCTATGAACCTCTGTATAATTTAAGTATCCCAGTATATATAATGTTAATAAGAGCCATTCAGTGCTAAAAACACTACAACAAAATATAGTGTTTGTTAGGTAAGCAAGGGTGGGTGTTATAAGGGTAGTGAAGTGACTTGGCAAAGGAAACACTGAAGTACCATGTGTAGTTTCATGTATGCATTCTCCTCAGTTTTATATCATAGGAATATCTGTAAGCATGTCCAGTGTAAGTACTATGCCGATAAGCTAACTTTTTGCTTTAATGCTTAATACTGAAGCCTACTTCTGAGTATCAAAATAATTGAGCATTGTCTGCAGCATTATATCAGAAGTGGCAGAGTTATGTGCAGTCAATCCAAACTGATGTTGGTATAGATTTTTTTGTGATTTGTTACGTATGTTGTAGCCCAGTAAGTCATTCTTGGGTTATGGCTTAATGTTACAATCCTTAGAAGATATTGTTTCCTGTAACTAGTCTAGTCCAGATACAGATTTGCTGTATCCAGGACTGCTTGTAAGCTTCTGAGCCCCACCCCCAAGCCTTTCTGTGTTTGAGGGAAGCCTTCTAGTTTATCAGTGGGAGTGGTAAGCACTAGGTAGCCTATCTACCATAAGAAGAGTGGTTCCTGGCCCCGAAATTGTTTATTGGCTGTTTGGACAGTTTTTCCAGCTCTCTCAGCTTTCCAGTTTAAAAGACCATGTTTGTTCGTGTTTCCCACATTTCCTGTAACTAGTCTAGTCCGGATACAGACTTGATGTATCCAGGACTGTTTGAAAGATTCTGAATGGTGCCAGAGTCTGCTCTTCATTTTTCCCTTAGATCTACTAGTTCTCCCCTGTCTTGCACTTCTACTACCTTATTAGTCTAGCACTTTACCAGACGTCTTGTAGCAATTATTGTAGCAGACAAGTGCTACCAGCACTAAATGTTCTACAAGGAAACAGATTTAGTACTTATCAATGCCCATCCCTCCAGGCATGTCTAAAGGGCAGTTCCCTGTGCTTTCTCCTATTAACCTGGTAAACTTAGGCATCCTGAGTCTGTGTAGCAACTGCCTCATGTACACAGATAACCCTCTTCTCTTACCTTCCAACACTCAGACTTGGCGAGAGATGCACTTGTATATCCAAATTGGAAGCCACACACTCTCCAGCCAAGACCGGAATAACTGGTCAAGAGGAGAAGGTCAATACTTGCACCACACCACATGGAACACCCATCCCTCCCTTCACATAAAAACACAAACCACACACCTACCTTTGCGGAGGCTGTCAATAAAAATCTACCCAAGCAGCAGAGACTTCCAAGGCAGAAATGCACTCGACCACCAAAACACTAGTGAGACACAACTCTCCTAAACAGTGTACCACTCGACCAAAGCCCCTAAGGCAAAACAGCATGCCCAACACACACTAGTCATAGGTGACTTGATAGTGAGGCACACTGATGTCCCACTCACAAGGTTGAATAAGGAGAAAGTAAGTCAGCTGCCTGTCAGGTGCCAGGATCTGATGCATAGCGCATGCACTCAGGTTGCTCAACTACAGGTACAAATATGACTCTATTATTGCACATGTGGGTGTAAATGACCTGAGACATACCTCCCTGGACTACCTGAAAAGAGACATGAAGGAGCTCTTGGATTATGTAGCCCAGGCGGGTATAACCCTAGCCCTGAGCAGAATCCTACCATCACCCAGAATACCACCGCAGTACAAGCAGAAAATGATTCATTTCAGCAATTGGCCAAGTTTCTGGTGTCATTCTAAGGGGATCCAGTATCTGTCTGCCTGGGATGACATGACTGACAGACCTAGATGCTTTGGCAGAGATGGCCTGCATCTGTCACCCCTGGGCTTCTGGATACTGGCCAAGGCTCTTGCTACCCCTATAGTGCCTTTTTTAGGTGGTGTTCCAAAGACCAAATTACCACCATAACAGCTACAAACAAATGCAGTTTGAGGGTCATGTTGCTCAATGCTAGAAGTCTAAATCTCAAAATGCACTCACTTGAGGCACTCCTTAAAATGGAGAGCATCAACATTTGTGCTGTAACAGAGACCTGGTTCAAGGCAGCAGAAAGCACCCCCCACTACCAGGCTATAACTCATTCCACACCTTTCGGCTCCAGAACTTGGACTGAAGCTCATTTCCATATTCATAAAGGATGTGCACACCTTCAGACTGGTAGCACAACAAAATGCATCTGAGATACTTCAGGAGCAGCTAACATTGGGTAAGACATCGATTCAGGTGGTACCCTGCTATAGGTCCGCAACCATGTCCCAAGACTCGCACTCTACGTTCCTAAGCACCCTGGAGAATATTAGGGTCCAACCTCACACACACTTACTAGGCGACTTCAACTACCCCTCCATTAACTGGGTAAACAATTCATGTACCAGTACACTTGCCCAGCTTTTCCTGGAATTAATTCCAATGCTCTGGACCAGCTCGTTCTTACCCCCACTAGAGGTAGCAGCATCCTTGACCTGGTCATTACTAACATGGGTGACCATTGCTCTACACCAATATTCAGCTCCTCCCTGGTTAGATCTGACCACAAACTAATCATCTTGGAAATCCACATCCCTCCCACTCCCCCTCGCAAAGGTAACTACCATGAAAAACATCTCCAAAGCTAACTTTGGGATGGTAAAAACAGAGGTGGCTAACTTCACGGCTCCCATGCAAATGGAGAATAGTTGTGTGACCACAGAATCATACACCAATGCACTGTACAAACACATACACAAATCCATGGATCTCGCCATACCGAATAGAACCAAGACATGCTACTCCAAAAAAGGAAGCCAATCTGGTGATTACCTGCCATAAAAAACTCTACAACAGAAGGAGGAAAGTGATGCAGAATAAGGTGAAGTCCCAAGACTGGAAAAACTCCCTTATCTGCCTCAACAAAAAGTTGAGATCCCTCATCAACTCCTCTAAAGCTAGGTATGAAAACAGAATTGCAGGAGGTAGTAAAGACAACCACAAGGCCTTCAATAGTTGTGCAAAGAATCTCCATGGCATTACCCAGATTTGCTCTGAGCTACTGCACAATGGTACCTCCTATATGGAGCCAACAGATATTGCCAGTATACTGGCTGACAGATTCACTGCCAACTTTACCCCTCCACCCCCAAAGGACCAATCACAATACCAGTAGATTGCCAGGCACACAGTATTACTGCTTCACAGGTTAAAACAGCACTGTCCAAGGCTAAGAATACAGCTTCTATGGGACTTGACAATATCCCTGGTTGTGTTATACATGAACTACAGAGTGAAATAGCACCTCACCTGTGTGCCCTGTTCAGTCATAGCCTCACCTCAGGCTTTGTCCCTGCCAAATGACGCACTGCTCCAGTCATCCCTCTCCACAAAGGAGGAGTGACTACAGACCTTGGGAACTATCACCCCATTAACCTGATGAGTCTGATATGCAAAGCTATAGAATGCATAATCATGGACCTAATAAACAAGGATATAGGGAATCTCAAAATTCTGGATCCCACATAGTTTGGTTTTGTGAGGGGTAGATCTTGCCTGCTCAACTTGATGACTTTGAGTCAGTCACCAGAGCTGTGGATGAAAGCAAGGTGATTCATACAGCCTACCTTGATCTGGCCAAGGCTTTTATACCATTCCCCACTCAAGAATCATAGAAAAACTCACTAAGCTTGGCATCAAACCCTTTATCATTAGGTGAGTTGCAAACTGGCTCACAGAACCCACAGTGTGAAAGTAGCTGACTCCAAGTCAGACTGCAGATTAATCATGAGTGGAGTCCCACAGGGTTCGGTCCTGGGTCCTCTCCTGTTTGGTATCTACTTCTCTGAAGTCCAGGCCAACACGAAGGGACTCTGGCTGACGAAGTTCGCAGACAATTGCAAGTTGGGAGCTGCTGTTAACTCCCCAAGTGATGTGGACATCCTACAGAATGGCCTCAACTGTGACCAACGACTAGTGTCAGAACCATGGCCTTAAGCTCAATGCCAGAAAATGTGTCGTCATCCCCTTTGGGAAAAACCTGGTTCCCATGAATTACCATACTGATGGTAGTCCACTGAACACAGAAGGCATTATAAGAGATCTGGGAACACAGTTTGACAGCAACCTCTCTTTTGATCGCCACATTTCCACTGTGGTCAGAAAGTCCTTCTATATGGCACATCTCATTACCAAGGTTTTTGCATGCGGGAAGAAAGAGGTCATTGCCTCCCTCTACTCTTCCCTCATTAGGCCAGTCATCAAGTACAATGCCACATTTGGCATGTACCTCACGAGACACCTGCAACAACTGGAGAAGCCGCAAAAGTACCTCACAAAGTGGATGCTAGGCCTTAAACACTTGGCCTATATGGACAGACTCAAAAAACTCTATTCTCTATTTCATATCGCCTACTTAGAGGCAATCTCTGCTCGACTTATAAAGTTATGTCTGACCCTGCTCTGTTAGAAATGCTACATCTAAAGAAATCCCAATCCCTCCACACCACGCGCTCCAGAGACCTCAACCTCATTACTACAATTAATCGAACATGCTGGAGGGACAGGTTCATAACCCACAGACTGCCCATGGAATAAACTTCCCATACATGTAAAGCAGAGCACCTCACTGACCCTCTTAAAGAGAAATCTTGATGAGTGGATGGGAAATAGAAAATTTATCCCGGGGATAACTCCAATGGCTCTACTTGACAGAGGCACTGGGAACTAAGGTGTGGTGACACTATGCTAGGGTAATCCTATGGCTAGTCTTGTAAAGGCCCGAGGGCCATTAGCCTAGTACACAGCTATGAACCTATGAAGATGTTGCATAGTAGAGAGATGAAGTCATTAACACTGATTTTTGATAAAAGTGAAATCATCATCCCCTTTTTTCCTACTTTTCTACTTGTGTTCAGGGTGTCATGTCAGCTATAGCCATTTCGCTTAATTTAGTACCACTTTCCTACCTTCAGTAGTCAAGCTTGACTGTTGTAGGACTTCTCTCATGCGTCCATCCATCCGTCTCTTGGCTTTTCCTCTTGATTTCTTCCTCTCTCTCCCAAGTCATCTTCAGCAGATTGCCTTATGCTTTCTTGCACGTGTGTGTAAACCACAGCATTAGGTCCCCCTTAATGTTATCTGCAATTGAAGATACCCTGCCTTTTACTCTGATGTCCACAGTGCACATACCATCACCCATCTCAGGCAGATCATCTTTAGATTTCTCAGCTGTTGTCCAAGTACTGGTCACACCATGGTTTTGCCCGCCTTACTTTTCAGCTACTTGGGTATTCGTCAGTCAAACATTACCCAATCGCACTGTTCCAGTTGGCTGAAACACATCTGACTCTTGTTTTGATTTCCTCATTCAGACTTCCCTTCTCCTCAACTACTTCTCACATACACTTGAAGCTGTTAACCAGTTACACTATCTTCCCTTCTCTCTCAGATTTCAGCTTCTTCTGATTTTCCTCATTAGCTGCCATGACAACTGTCTTGTCTGTACTTAATTTCATTCTACATAATATAAATAGATATAATATATTAAATATAAATATGGAAATGAAATAACCGCCTTTTGCTTGTATTCAGAAGTGGCTATCATCTAAATAAACTAGGCACAGATACTTCTTTAAGCAGCAGTCCTGGAATATAAGGGATTTGTTCAGAGTTGCATGTTAAGGCAAACAGAAATTCCAAGAATCAAACCTAGGTATGCAGGATATATAACATATTAATATTTTATAGTCTTAATTCACTTTGCCAGACTGCCAGATTCTTTGAAGTTTATTATTCTTATGCAGTATCTGTGTTTTTTGCTTACAAATGCTGATTTCTGTCAATGGGAAATAGTTATCCGAATAATGAAAGAAAAAGGGAATAAGGGAATACATTACAAATAGTCATTAAACGTGGACTAGTGTGTTTAGGAAGAAAGCAGCAGAACAGTGGAAACATGACAGACGAGAATTTTGACTGCAAAGGATCAGCAGCAGGTTCTGGGTCTCCAGAGAAGGCAGTGATCTATTACAAAGCAGAGAATTGTAACAAGTGGCAGATGGAACATTAAGAGCAAAAGGTGGAAGGAAAAGTGCAGTTCGACTACAGTGTACTTTGGGTCAGCCTTCCCTTTGTAATTGAAACAAAAAGATTACCTTGAGAAGTCACTGTTGGTGGACTCGTGAAAGGGAATTTATGCAAAGGCTTCAATAACTGCATCTGCAAACACAGGCTATTAATGCAGTGGATGAATGTTAACTCTTTCCAGAAAACTATGTCAATATCAGTCTAAAAATCTTGTAAATAGATACAGAGACAATTTGTACACATAAGAAAAGATTAAGAAATCTGTGGTTTATCAGAATAGTGGAGACTGATTTAGTATTAATGGATGCATGACACCATAACATGGAAGTTGTTGAAGGCTGGGAGGGCGAGAGGGGCACTTAGCGATCTAAAAAGGGCAATTTTTTAAAACTATTTACTACCACAACATACGTTCGCTTATTGGACATTTTAAGCTTAGGCAGTTTCCCTTTTGGTGCTTGAATTAACATTTCCTGATTGGTCTTGCCTATCCCATGGCTGATAACTGTACATGATTACCAGTGGGAATAATTGTGATCATACCATGGATAATTGGAGGGGACCCATGTAAGGGATGCAGCATTTAGGAACTGCCTCTATCCATTAGTGGCATGAGGGGCAAACCTGGAATACATTTTTTATTACCCATCCTTAGATCCAAGTTGCATTTGAATATGGATAGGGATGAACTTTGTTTTACTTGAATGGATAGTCTGTAACCCCCTGCTGCTCCAGCAGCAGCCCACTCCCCAGCCACTCCGGTGTTCCATTACTTGGCTATTTCTCCTCAGTCGCCATAAACACACTTCAAACCTGTTAGCGTGCATACTCTTTTCTTATTTACTTCTACAATGATTACAGAAATTGAAATAAAATAGCACAAACACTGAGCCCTTTGCTAAACAAACAATACAGTCTTGTAATGAAAACAGACTTGGCATGAGCTGTAAACTTCTCTGCCCTTGTTTCTCACATTCATTGAAAGGGTATGAAATTCCACATTCGTTTTCTCTCCGGCCAGTGGAGCTCTAAGCTTACCTCTGGGTTGTTTTCAAACCATAGGCTCCTTACACATTTTTAGGGCCATGCATACATGTATGTGTTCTTTGATTCACCTTCCTGATTGCATTAAATTATATTCCTTGTATAATACAGCACCACTTGTTCAAATGTGTTAATTTGTAGTTTTGAACAGCCTTCTAGTAAGCAATGAAACAAAATGTATGAACCAATAATGACAAAACTACCAATTTCAGAAAATTTCAACCACAAAAGGTCACTCAAACTTCTGTCATTACAATCCAGTATCAGTAAATATGCAAAATCTCTGCAGAAGTCATCTAAATAATACAACGTTAAAAGCATCTGTAACTACTGAAAAAGTTGTTGCTTGCAAAAACTTTATATTTCATTGTTTTATCTACAAATAAAGTGCCGGTTGCCATTGAAGAATAAATTACCCATGTTACATTAAAGAAATAATAAGCTAGTAATATTTGCAATAGGGGATGAATGGCAAACTGATAGGTTCATAGTTAATAGGTAACTCCTCCAGAGGAGGACATTCACATGACTGCAGTACAACACAGTACAGTATCAGAGATCCATCTGCATACTGTGAGAGTAGAACCCACAGCCTTCTGTATGAAAAGCAAGTATAATACTACCTGTTGTGCTACTGACAATGAAAGACTACTGTGGTGGTATAGGTAGAGAATTCAGGCTCTTGCTCCTTCTACCTAAGGTACAGGGTTTGAGCCTGAATAACACTAACCACCAGGTATACCTAATTGGGGCATTTTACACACACACACACACACACACACACACACACACACACACACACACACACACACACACACACACACACACACACACACTCCCTCCAGCAGCATATATCAGCAGAAACAAAATTCCCCCAGCAGCACATATCATTAGAAACAAAATCCCCCCAGCAGCATATATCCGTAGAAACACAAAATCCCCCCAGCAGCATATATCATTAGAAACACAAAATCCCCCCAGCAGCATATATCAGTGGAAACAAAATCTACCCAGCTGTGTGTGTGTGTATATATATATATATATATATATATATATATATACATATATATATATATATATATATATATATATATATATCAGCAGAAACAAAATCCCCCTAGTAGTATATATCAGCAGAAACACACAAATCCCCCCCAGCAGCATATATCAGCAGAAACAAAATCCCCCAGCAGCATATATCAGCAGAAATACAAAATTCTCCCAGCAGCATATTTCAGCAGAAGTTCAAACAACATATATCAGCAGAAACAAAATCCCCCCAATAGCATATATCAGCAGAAACACACAACTCCCCATCAGCATATATCAGTGGAAACAAAATCTCCCCAGCAGCATATATCAGCAGAAACACCCCCAGCAGCATACATCAGCAGAAACAAAATCCTGCCAGCAGCATATATCAGCAGAAACACAACCCCCCCCCCCCCAGCAGCATATATCAGCAGAAACACGATCTCAGCAGCAGCATATATCAGCAGAAACACGATCTCAGCAGCAGCATATATCAGCGGAAGCAAAATTCCCCCAGCAACATCTCCCTACCTGCAAGAATGCCGGGGAAAGTGCAGGATCAGCTGCAGAAACACAAAAATCGCCCCAGCAGCATACATCAGCAGAAACACGATCTCAGCAGCAGCATATATCAGTGGAAACAAAATTCCCCCAGCAACATCTCCCTACCTGCAAGAATGTCAGGGCAAGAGCAGGAGGCATTTCGTGCTTTCACAGTTTGCATTGGTCAGGCAACGGACATTTATTAAATGTTTGCACTGTGAGTTGTGGCATGAAGCACGCATGCATGGGTTTTCCTTAAAGACGCCACCTATAGAGTTTTTGTTTTGTCTGTTGTTGAAGGGCAAGACAAGGCAAGATGGTCTTGTAAAAGTGTGTGTGGGGGTGGGGTGGGGTGGCCCCTCCCCCTTGCTCTATGGTTCCAGTGCATATGCAAAAAACAAATGAATGGAAGGTACTAATGCTAGCCAGTAAACTGAAAGAAGTACCCAGTACTCAGCGTCAGTGCAACTGATTTAATATTAAAAGGCATGAATCCAATAAATAAAGTTAATTAAAACTCCACGCTTCCTCATAACTTCCAGATAACACAACACACAACAAACATATTAATTTAAAAACACTTTAAATGACAGTTTGAAACTAACCATAAAATTCTGTGTTCATTACATACAAATAATAAATAATAAAATAATATCTCCGTCACATCCACTAGTCAAATAAAAAACAAATGAAATGGGTACAGAAATTTTAATGATACATTGAAACGTAAAATATATATATATGTAAATAAAAAAACAAACATTAAATCATTATAATCACGAAGGTCTGAAAAGTAAAAAAATTGTTTAATAGTTTATAAATAGTGACTTGTTAAAAACTTTAAAACATGCAAGTGGAATAATACCACCATATCCTGGTGTGAACTGGTATTACAATACTCAACCACTTAAAACTTTTAGTTAATGTATATTGATATACCAAATAGTTAAAAAATATGTTAAAAAATATATATGTATATGTATATTGATAGTTTTATAACTTAGCTGACCTCAAAATATGATTTATTAGATCACAAGCTAGACAAATGCAGACTGAATTAGAATCATTTGTTCATTTACTAGTCAGCAATACATATTTCTATCAAGAAACTATAGATGGTAGCAACCCAGGCTCCTCAACTGCCCCTGATTTGTCAGAACATTCTTAATTTCAGGCCTGATTTACCCCTGCCCATGACCTATTTTTGGAGCTATGACCACATTTTCAGGCTTAATTAATCCCTTCATACAATTTTCTGAATAGTCTTCATCACACTTGGTTATTGAAGCTGTTTGGTGCACAGAAAATCAAACTACATGACTGACATACTAGTGAAACCAATCAGTTAAGGAAAGAGGGCTACAATCTTGCATTTCTCCTTTCCAAAAGCAAAAATAAATAACACTGTGCAGTAGAAATGTGCAATACAGTTCATTAAAGTCTATAGATTTTCCATGGTCCTGATAAATGTATTTATATTTTTCCATCATTTTTTCACTCTTGTTTTTTAAACATGTTTCTAACTAGTAACCCACACTCCTACCTGGAGGGATGGATGAGTTATTTGCTATTTTTAATTCATAATTTATTCTAATTAGATGTTCATATTTTTGGCCGGATGTTCCTACTATTCAAGGGCCTTTGTTCCTATTTTCACTGACTACAGGTTGAGAGGTATGTACTGATAAGAATTATGTGGATTAAACAGCTAGATAACTTTCAGTTCTAGTTGCATTTGGCATACCTTTGCTCCCGGTGCATGTACTACTGGTATTATACATCCTAATAACACTTCTCTGTTTTATAAGGCAACCTGTTATGGCAGTGGCACCTGACAGCATCATGAAGTGTTGGCTATAGATAGGCTAGTAGCCTGCATAGCATTTCTTATGAAGAATATCTGGAAACAGACTGCTGCAGTACAAGTTAATGGTTTTAGCATAAGGAAATTAGGTTACTACAAAAAAAGATAAAATGGTACATCCTGAACAGCTATAATCTTAGGATTTGAAATATTTATTACATGATATCACATGAAGCTTTTTTTTGTCATATACTAGTAGTGTCGTCAACAACAGCAGGCAACTGTATTTTTCTTTGTGTATTAGGTAATAAGGTGGCTTTGTGATTAAGGGTCTTATTTCCTATATCTCAGTCCTGTCCTTTACTTAGTGTGTTGAGTTTTGTTGTTCCCCCTTGGTCTTTTTTCTGGCTACTTTTAGTTTCTCACAAAATGTATATTTATTAAACTCAGATGCTCTACCAGGCAAAAAACTGAGAGGTGAAGTGATGCAATTGCACAAATCAGCTCTGAACATCTCACTAGTCACCCAGTACAGATCCCCCAGTGACTCTGACCCCAAATAATTCTTACCAATCTCCCAAGTAAAACCAGCAACTTTACCTGGTGGTTGCTTATTTGCCATCCCTATCATCACTTCTCAGATTTATAAGTCTTCCACTGTCCATACTGTCTCACATCAAACCTAATAAACACATTAATATTTTGGGGGATTTTAATGTAAACCAATTTGGACCTATAAAATACAAAACTGAATTTCTTGCTGAGCTCATTGTATTCCAGTTAGTGAACAACCTGTCTATACCCCACCTCAAATCAAATCAGCACTCATTACTTGATCTCATAATTACTTTCCACCCTGATAATATTTCAGGTCTATATTAGATCGAAATTTTAAAAGTTCCAATGTCATATGGTTGACACCACCTGATCAAACTTTTAAAAGTTCAAAAATCAAATAAAAAAAACACAAAAAACCTACCTGAATGTTTTAAGCAGGGGGGGGCAAGGTCCACTACATCCCACACACCCCCCGGTCTTAAAATATAACAACTCAGAGATCGCACTACAGTACAGGAATGGGAAATCTTTCCATTCCGCACTGTACGGAGATCTCCATTGAAATGTTTGAACTTTTAAGAGTTAGATCATATGGTGTCGTCCATATGACATTCAAACTTTTAAAAGTTGGATAACGTAATATAGACCCTAATATTTCCACCTTCAATAACCACTGCCTTATTACCTTCAATTTTCAAAATCTTAAAACCAGATACCCCCAGAATAATTTCTTTCAGGCCTTAGCCTCTATATAAACTCTTCATTCTGCATGCACATTTCCTCTACTGATTGGTCTCCATTATTTGTCTTCCTAATGCTAACACAGTTGCCACCCAATTATCAGGACTTCTTTCACTTCAAGACACACATTTCTCCATGGTCACCAGACTTCTAGTCTTGCAGCAGGTGTTAATGGAGATAAGAAAGCCTGCTTCTAGTTGGTGCTAACAATATAACTATTTCAGGGCTACTGTTTCTCTGCTTTTACAAGATGTGTGTTACTATCCTATGGCCTTTTTTACTTTTTCAACAAGGTACATTTGTCAGCCATTTCAGCATGTCTGCCCATGGATCTTCCTCTTTCAATGCATTCTCATGTGAAAATGTTTTGGAAGGGGTTTGTGTGAGAGACCTCCAAGAAAACCAGTAGGTTCTTCTTGAAATCTTATTTTTTGTTTTAGAGATGCTAATACTTGCTCAGTTTGAACCAATTCGTCAGACTGACTAGGTTCTTAACACCGAAAACTATTTTACTGATTTCTTTGATTGCTCTGACCTCTGCAATAAGAGTTTGAGTTACTAGCTCTTATGGTGAATTAGCTGCATCTCATTTTCTACAGAAAGAGTTTCTTTGGGAACTAATCCTACTTATGCCTAAAGTGGTATCCAAATTTACTTTATTCCAAACTATCCATATCCCAGTTTGCTTTCCTGCATCCAAAAATGAGGAAGAGAGCATTTTCCATACCTTAGATATCTACAGCTAATTCAGATACTGTCTTGACAAAACAAAATTTTCCAGGTGTTTGGATCAGTTGTTCATTTCTTGTGAAGGTAAGAAGAAGGGACAAGCTGTGACTAAACAGACTTTTTTCAAATGGCTGTCCCATGTTATTTTCTTTAGTTATTCTCATCATCATAAAATTATTTTATGCAGGTTCAAGGCTCACTCTATCAGGTTCTTGGCTTAATCATTGGCTTTTTAAAAAGGATTGGAATCTAGAAGCAGCAGCTTGATCCTCTGTATATACTTTTACAAAGCACCACAAGCTAGATTCCTCCTGTAAGTCTAGATTAGGCTGTGCTAGGACCTTTCGCCAGGGGCTCATTGAACCCTTCCGCTTCCACCTTCCCATATACTGTAAATTCCTTGAACCTTTCCTCGTTCGCCTTCCAAATGTTGTAAACTTCTTGAACCCTTCCACCTCCCAGATGATGTAACCTCCTTGGACCCTTCCCCTTCTACCTCACAGATGTAAACTCCTTGAACTCTTCCTCTTCCACCTCCCATATGTTGTAACCTCCTTATTCCCTTTCCTTCCACCTCCTAAATATTATAATTATGGTAATCTATCCATATAACTAAAGCTACTGCAGCAGTGATCCATATGCTGAATATAACACAGCTGTGTAAGTAAACTTGTCATAACACTTGATATTCAAATAATCAGTGCTGCAGTAGCTGCTCCCTGCCTCCATTCCCGTGTTTTTTTTTTTAATGTATTTATGCCAGGGTGTGAATGCTTGCTTTTGTTGTTCTAAGCATTTTTTATTTAGGTAAGCTTTCTGTTGTCAGTCCTAGGATTTCAGCTATGCAACTGCTGGAAGTTCACATTGATGTTCAAAATACAATACTAGGTGCATTTCAAATCATCTTTAACCAACTATGACAGCTTCCAACAGCCTTTTCATTTACAAATCCTACTGTATGTCTGATTGTTCATTGTTGTTATCTCTGAACCATATCTGCTTGGTGGTGGTTGCTCTACCTTTCGAAGTCAGTTCCCTGTAATTTTAAATTATTTTTTTTGTTTTGCTAATAAGAGCATGCATTTGGATGGTGGTCCATTTTCCATGGAGGCCATTGTAGAAAATTCTTCTGCAATGTGATTTAATGTTTTATACAAAAGACATTTAATAATATTAATGTAGGCTTTTTTGCATTTATAATCTGTAAACCTAGAGTTTACTAGATGATTTTACTAAAAATATGATGGTATATTGATATACTTTTTTATACAGTGATAGTATATTGATACACTTTTATACAGTTTATCCCTAACTGACTGCAAACTTGGTAATAAAACTTAATATAGTGTTTAAATCTGGGTTGCATTTTGAGTTTTTATTAGTAGAGATACAACTTCATTTTTTTAATTCATATGAGTTGGTTCATCTGATGGGTTTTGCAACATATTCCAGGCACTTGTGATGTGAATATTAAAAGTAGAATGTTGCCATATTTGCTGTAGGATTCCATAACTTAGAGATAATGTGAGATATTTGGTTGGAGTGTGCCTCAGTAGAAAATGCTGGTATCAGTGATTCCGTGGGTGATGCAATCTGACAGATAAACCGAGTTGAAGTGTAGTAATCTTCTACGAATATGCAATCCAGCCTTGACTGTTAGTAATTTTGCAAATTTCTTACTGGGCAGCAAGAGCACATCTGGAACTCGTTGCATCTCATTTTGTAACTTGTTTACGTTTTTATTGACATTTGATTACTGGGAAGGTCTGACTGGGTAGAACCCATTTTCACTGGAGGCCCCGGGAGAAAGGCTCCAGATTATTACAAAATATTTTTAAGAATAATAATTTTATAATCTTCAAAAATAAAACCTCATCTGCAGTTTAAATAAGTATAACAAAATAGACATAACTTAAACATTGGTTAAGAATTGATACAAGTTATATGACAATTATTTAATATTCAGAGAAATTTTAGACCGTTGGTAGAGAAATCAAAGGTAAGTTAGTCTAATACAAGTAGGAATTGCAATATGAAGTGAGGGGAAAAAGGCTTATGGTATATTTAGGGAAAAAGTCAGGGAAGAGAATCAGTACGGGAATAAGTGAAGAAGGGAGAGTAAGGTGGTATAAGGAATGAAAAGGTACATGTTCACAAATTAAGGATATAGTTTATCCTGGTTTTGAGCAAGAACAGAGCTAGATTTTATTGGTTATGTGTAGAAATGCTGGTTAGAAATAAATTGGCAGAGGACAGTTTGAAAAAATGTTGACGGTAATATATATAATGCTTAAAAGTAGATAAAATAATTTTGATGGCTGGCTGGGACTGATCTACAACCATCTGGACATGCAAGCTGATTTAAGTATACTTTTTTGGACTTGCACTTTCAGTGATAGTTAACAAAACTGTACCACATTTATTTATTTCATTGAATATGTTGTGTGTACTAAAATGGAAGAGGTAGGAAGTAATATAATTGGCTGTTGGTTTTTATATTGCCTTGTTTTTTTACTAATTTGTATTTCAGAAGAAGTTCTACTATTAAACAAGAGAACAAAAGTGCTAATTTCCAGTGGTTTGCCTGGTTTATTGTTGTTTCCATTATAAAGGAGTTGTGTAATCTTACAAGTTTTGTGTGCGTTTCTGTGACAGTTGTGTTTTATAGTCTGTTCAGTTATGTGCCTTCCTGGGAAACTAAACACTTGGGTATACATACATTTTGAGAGACCACATATTGCAGTAAGACAGTAATTTCCTTTATTCCTATTTTGCAAGATTAGATAATTTTTCATTAGTCCCTATAAATGAACATCATTATAAACCTTGTTTATGCAGTAAACTGGTATGGTTCTGTTGTTGGAACTGAAAAAAAAATGTGTATGTATATATTATATATATGTACATATTATATATATGTATGTATGTATATGTATATATATATATATATATATATATATATATATGTATATATATATATATATATATATATATACACACACACACACACACACACACACACACACATATATATATATATATATATATATATATATATATATATATATATATATATATATATGGTTTCACTTCAGAATCTCGAACTAACAAAATATCGAACTTTAGTAGCTGGAGACCAAAGTGTCGAAACTGCTCTTGCGCGAAAGTGCAGAATGCTGAATGTGGAAATCTCAAATCTGCAGTTGTGGAGGCACGTACATGACGTGGGATTCCCTGTGTTCCTGATGTGCTGTCTGGTATGTGGATAAAGCTGGAGATTCAGGTAAGTGATGTTTTACTAGGGGTTTTGGGTAGGTATTTTAGTGTGTGTGTGGAGTTTTGATGTGTGGGTTAGGGTAGGTAGGTAAGATTGTGAGTGTGCAAGTGCTGAGAATGGTGGTATTTGTACGTGTATGATGTGTGATTGTGCAAGGGGAGTATGGAATCTGTAGTGGTGTTTTTTGTGTGTTTGTGTTTTTAGTGCAACCTTGGAGTTAGTATGTATAAGTAGCTGGGGTATCGGGGGGTGCAGCCCCTCACATGGGGAGTGCATGGGTGCTTGCCTTCCTACTTATATGTAGGGTCCATGCATGTGTTTGTTTTGTCGTGTTTGTGTATGTTGTGTTGGTTTGTAGTATAGTGAGGAAGGTGTATGTGGGAAGTCTGGGTTTTGAATTTCACGCTTTTGGGGTTTTGCGTTTTAAAGGTTTTGGCTTTACAGTCTCGAGATACTGAACTTCGATATTTCAGTATTTCGGGATTGTAAAGTGAAACTATATATATATATCTGTTACGTTTGTTGAATGGGTAAGTCCGACTAGTACAGAGCCTATTTTCAGTGGTGTGTGTATGTATATATGTATGTAAATAATAGCTATACTGTACAGATAAGCCCTAAAAGTGTCTCATTTTCCATGACTTTACTCTAAAATAATTAAATAAAAAATGCTACGTAAGAAAAAAGGTTTGCAAGAAAGTACAAGTACATGTTTCTCACTGGGAAAAATCATACTGTTAAACTTCAATGACTGTCCATTACTGCCTTCAGACAATTTTCTGTGCTGTCTACTGTAGAGTATACCATCACGGATTCTTTCACAAACAAAGGGGGTAAGCTGAATCATAGAATTATAGGAAGTTACTAGGCTAATGGCCCTAGGGTTCTTACAAACCTAGCCAAATTCTACCCTTATTTCCATGATCAGCACCTATTGCCCCTGTCCAAGAGGGACACTGGTGGAACGCCCAGGGTGAATTTACTGTTACCCATCGAATCGTCCAGGTTGCAGCTCAAGATGGCCAATGAGGTGCTCTGTAGGAGTCTGTTCCAAAGGTGTGGTAACTGCTGGGAGACAAATCTGTGTCTCAGGCAGGTTCTATTTTATTAATGTCACATACCAGGTTAAGGTCTTTAGATTGAGTAAACTGTGCACCATTTGACTTGTGGATATGCATCATTTCCAGTAAAGCAGGGTCAAAGTTTGCCTTCTATGTAAGGCATAGATCACCTCTGAGCAGTCTGTATGAAATAGGATAAAGTGACAGTGATTTCAGATGATCCTCATAGGACAGATGCTGAAAACCTTGAATTTTCCTTGTGAGGAACCTTTGTAATCTCTCCAGTTGCTGCAGGTGCATGGAAAGGTACATGCCAAAAGAAGCATTGTACTCAATTACTGGCCTTATGAGAGAAGAGTACAGGGAGGTTATAACTTATTTTTTCTGGAGGCAATGCCCTTATGAGATGAGATGAGCAATATAGAATGTGGAGACATGGTAATCAAAGGTAAGGTTGCTGTCATCTTGTGTGTCCAGGTCTCTCACCACTGTGTACTTAAGGTGTTGCTATTTTTTTTTCTCTTTGAAACACCAAAAACTACTGCTAAAGCTGAAACTACAGTTTTCTGCAGTATTGTTCCTTAAACAGAAGTGGATACGACATCCATTACGTCTTTATTCTGATTGCATTTAAATTGAACCTTGATTTTCTTTTACTGATAGCATCCAGTTCTAGTTCATACCAGGAGTTTGAAAGAGAGTTGTTCAAAATGTGATAATTTTTTTTTAAATAATTAGTAGTGGAATTCCAACTCAAATTTTTGAATGGCTGCAACCCCTACTTTCCATTTCTTTATCTGTAGTCTTCCCTGAGGTTGCCATATATTAAGAAAAAGGAAATGTCCCCTGCATTGGCCTCATCTGAGAAAAGCACATTTTGTGCTCAGTGGTGTTTACACTTGACCTTTGCAATATGGTCAGTGAACAAAGGTGTCATTGCTTTTGCACAAGTTAATGTAGTTCTTCTTGCTCATTGTGATAGTCTGTATTGCTGCAGCACTTACAGATGGGAATTTACTGCAAGCATTTTTTTCTTTCATATTGTTTTCATTTTAATTATATTAGTACAAAGTTAGTTTAATGCTTTAACTAAACTAACTTTATTATATTTAAGTTACATTTTCTTAATACAGTATTTAATGATCTGGTTCCATATTGATGTGTTCCTAAGTCTAACATCGAAAGATGGCTTTAAAAGGATACTGTGAGAATACACACTAAAAATGTATTAAGCAAATGAATATCTAACAACAGAATATGTTTATATTTCTCTCTGACTACAGTATGGCGCTATAGTTACTAAATACTACATCTGCAGTTTATTTCATTTTAAATAAAAGTTATTATGCTGTACAAAGAAGTACATTCCATTTAAAACATTAAAGAATGCACAAATGAATAATGTCTTACTGGTAATTAGTTGCCTGTCATTACTTTTATTGTGAATTTTATAGACTAGTTAAGTATTTAACAGCCAGTGGCTGACTACAGTTTGCTAGAAATGTAACCAAGGATCCAGATTTTCAATTTGTATGTGAAAAATATTGGCAAATCCCGAATCTGGACTGTCCTAAATATTGGGGAAACATTGGATTTTCATGGAATTAATATTTTAGACTGGTGCAGGCATTCATCCTATCCCATATTTCTGGTCATATTTACTTTTTATAATACTGTCTATATATTTTATAGTACTAGATATAGATATGGATGCAATAAAATTATAATGAAATCCCAACAAAAACTTGGAAACTGCATTTGAAATCACTGTTATAATTCCAGGATTTCATCTCACGAAAAAAAAAATGTTTCTGAGAACAGTAAATCAACGTCTCTATATATAACTGAGAAGAAATGTTGGCATTTCAGGGTAGGCAGATGAGCAGTATCATACCTCTCAACCTTTTAGAGCAAAAAATTTACACAAAGCCTAAAATGATGGGGGGACGAATAAGGACAGATTTTAAATATTGCTCTTAAAAACTTAGAAAGTTGATAGAATAATAGGTTCTGCATTAGCATGAATTTTCTGAAGGATGTGGAGTCTTGAATTCAAATGTTTGTCATTAATGACTTCAATCCTCAGCTATTTGCCAAAAAGTACATATTTTAAGAGGAATACACCAAAAATATGAGGCAAAAATCTGTATAGTTGAGAGGTATGAGCAGTATACATAGCCTCAGCCTTCTGTATATACTTATAACATGTCTTACAAGGTAGACATTGGTTTCTTAAGAAATAAGTCCTGTAAGGACGCACTTAGCATCGCCTGAAAATTTAATTATTTTAGGTAAATTGATCATTGTATGTAAATTAGCTGCTAGTGTCAGGAGGAATTTGAGTTAATACAACAGTCTGCAGCAGCCGAGCGCCATGATTGTAAAACCTTTGGGCATAGCTTTACTTAGGCAAATCTTCATCAGTTATTTTCAAAAGATATGATATTAAGTGGGATTTCTGTGAAGCATTTTTGTCTACAGTAGGATAATGTCATTGTTTCCACAGTCATCGTATCTGTGGCTGCGCTGCATGAAACAAACTGGTTTTCATAGGTAAGTGTTGTGCATCTGTGCGGCACTGATGTGCAAGATCATCAATGAGTGAAGTGCCATGTGCTAATCAAACTTGAAACAGGCAGTGGACAATGTGTATATAGCTGACAGAGGACTGCATACAAAAGGAATGGTGCAGAGTTTATGGGAGAGACTGTGCTAGGCTACAGTATGGCAGAAAAAGCAGAAAAGAAGTGCATGTGGTCAGCATGACAGACATTGCAGCTAATGCTTTACATATTCATGCTTTTTTGTAGCAGCAGCTACTGCCCATTCAGCAAAAGAATGGCAGCATGGCTGAGTAAAGCAGACAATAGAATGACCACTATGGGGGTACACTGCTCAGCACAATAGTATTCTTGTTCAGCATAAAAATGGGGAGGAGAGGAGAGAACAGCAAGCTGAGGCAAAGGCAGAAAGAAATCATAAGGTATGAGAAATTGGGGAGGAGGTACATTTTTATTTACTTATTTTTTGTTGGATAAGAGACCCTTTTGTATGTTCTGCAGAAGAAGATTATATATAGAAGGCAGAAGGAATGGCAGGGAGTGGGAAAAATGGAAAGGGACAGACAAACTACAGACAGACAGGAATGATGTATACACACAAAGTTGGGAGGGTATACAGGGGATGGACAGGTTGTGATGGAGTGGATAGGACAACAATGAATAAAAATGACACAAGATAAGGATAGAGAGGGACCCTGCTAGAGTAGATCAGAGGGCAAAAAAAATCGGGCATCACTCTCCTAAAAGGCTGATGGTGTTGGCCGGTTGTTCTTCCAGATCCCCAGTGTCTGCTGGTTGGCAGATTTGGCCAGTAATGTAAGAAGGGGCCAACTTTTTCAACTACATGACAGCTGGTAGTGCACTCCAGCTAGAATCAGACTTCACACTTAATTTCAGCAGGTCCTCTATCAGGAGGGGAGAGTGTTTTCTCCCACATGAGAGAGAGAGAGGGACAGAGAGCACTATTGACTATTCCACATCACCTCCATTCAAGAAGCCTTCACTTCCATTCTGATTGGCAAACCTGATGGCAATTGATCCATTACCAAGCACAGTGACTGCTGGAGAACATAATAGTCTGGGCTACCCTTTCTCCTCCACCAACACCACAACTGGATATGCAGAAGGAGGGTAGAAAGATCACTAGACATATGTATGAGAATAACACCACTGTAGATTTAAACTGGATTGCCACATGGCACATGCATATACCCCACTGCCTGGAGAATTGATTCCAACTTCTATGGCAGACAACCATATTCAGATGACACTTCCACTCCTTTGTCACTGGAAAAAAGTACATATACAATAGTTATGGCAAAAGAAAACAGTGGTACTGGAAAAAATGCTCACAATACATTTCTGGCTACCTCTCACTGGTGAAGCAGATGAGGGTGACACTGCTTCAGATCACGGTAGTGATGCTAGCATTACTCACTTGAATAGCCAATGTCAGTGACATCTGTCAGTATTCATATAAGCTCATGCCAAAGTAAGTATTTTCTGAAATGGGCCGTTATAACTGCCCTACAAACTCATCTTGAACTTCCTCAGGAGGAAGAAGAAGAAACCCTGTTCTCTCTGGGCACATCAAAATGGAACATTATATCCCCCATTGGGTGGTGTATTCACTTGAGAGTACATGTTTCTGAGTCATGTTACATAATGTAATATTGCATTGTGGTGCTTCTACACAGCCATTGTGTTGCATTGTGTTGCAACAAGGTGGTCATAGTGCTGCACAGTTGTGGTACACTATAGTCATAGTGCTGCATAGTGGTGGTACAACATAGTCACAGTGCTTTACAGTTGTGCTATAACATAGTGCTACTCTGTGGTGTTTCAACATGTCATAGTGTTGCACAGTGGTGGAAAAACATGGTCATAGTGCTACCGTATGTCTTAATGCTGTACACTGGTGGTACAATATGATTATAGTGCTGCACAGTGGTGGGTGGTGAAACATGCTCATAGTTCTCCACAGTGGTATTACAACATGACCATAGTGCTGCAAAGAAGTTTTACAATGTGGCGGTAGTGCTACAACATGACCATAGTGTTGCACTTTGATGTTACAACATGGTCATAGTTCTGCACTGTAGCACTATAGGTGTACACATGTATGCATTCCAATACAGGACACATGCTTCACGTTTACTGTGATGTGCATTGTACATACTGACATGTACAAATAATGCATTGCTCCCTGGCAACGATTGACAGTGGCACTAATTGGCTTCATTAGCATAAATGCCACACCATCTGGCTGTTACTAGTGATGTAAAGCATCCACACTATCTTGTGCATTACAACTTACAATCGTTCAATCTTTGAAATAGAGGAATTTCATTAAATAAGTGCCACTGTAACTCTACGCTGTCCATAAATCTTCCAAGTTACTTAACCCTGCATTAAATTGTGCCATTACTTTACTATAATAATCCCATGGCTTGAATCTGTGGGGAGGGGTACACAGTTGAGCAAAGCAATCAACAGAAAGACACTGGGGGGTTACACAGCAGAGCACAGTGACATTCCTGTTCAGCATAAAAATAGGGAGGAAAGGAGCGCAAAGAGACTCTTTTGTAAGTTATACAAAAGATTAGACAGAGAAGGTACAGAGGAATGGAAGGGTGGTATGAAGGGAAAAGGGCAAGTAGCAGGGGCAGACAGATATCGATCACAGACATAGACAAGGAATGGTATACATACACAAGGTTGGGAAAGCATATTTTGCTTTACTACATTACTCCCAAGACTTAAATATGTCGGGAGGAGTTTTACATTTTCTTGTCTGAATACATCAGCTCTCCAAAAAGCTGAAAGCATGATTGTCAGACTTACTCATCTTGGCAGCTGTGCCAAGATGGGAGGTTGCAGTAATGGTTAAGGTGTTTACCTTACAGACACAAGGTCTAGGGTTTGATTCTCACATGAGGTAGCTGGCTAGGTTTAAAATGGCCCTCAAGTACCTATGAACAATTCCAAGGCCAAATGGCTGCTAGTTTCACTCGTGCTCCTCCTTCCTCAATATTCTTACCTTTAAACTAAAGAATCATAGGTATTAGCCAACAAATTAAAAGGACATGAATCTTCCTATGCTATATATATATATATATATATATATATATATATATATATATATATATATATATTTTTTTTAATTTAGCTAATCTTTGTTTACCAAGAAAATCCGACTGAGACAGAGCCCATTTTTAATAGAGGCCCAGGGAGAAATGCTCTAGACTCATGTCTTTGGAATGTGGGAAGTAAACAGAGCACCTGGAAGAAACCCACGCAAACACAGGAAGGACATGTAGATGGCACACAGAAGGCACCCCCGCCGGGAATCGAACCAGAGAACCTCTTGCCCTGCACTGCCTGATGTAGTAAGTAATGCAGTATTCAAGGTAAACAGGCCTAATTTCTCATTGACCATCTATGAAAAATGTGTTTCAAGCTTGCCCCAGCCACATGCATTATCTGCCTGCCTAAATTAATCCAATGCAAGGTGTCTCATTTCAAGAAAATACTTCATGAAGGCATATAAATGCTCTTCTTTTAAAGCCATTGGTTAATGTCCATTATATACTATGGTTGACACTGATCTGTAAACAGATTAACCCTGATTGCGTACTCTTTGCTATCTCTGCATTGCATTGCAACTGTTAAATACGGTTGTTGAACTCTGGTTTGTCATTGTCTCTTGACATTGTTATTCTGTATGTATTTCTGATTTAATTGTGTGTTTGCATACAGTAAAGGCACATCTTATAGGTAAATAGTAACAGTTTAGTTTTGATATTATTTTATGTACCTTGGTCTTGGCTGACTCACTGTTGACTTCTTAGCAGTCCTTTTCTTCCCTCAAGCATTTAAAATGAATTGATTTTCCATCACTGCGGTCTCAGTTTGATTTGAAATCAGGTCTCCCCGCTAAAGGGCAAATGTATCAAGCACAACACATTGTAAACCAGAGCATCTTAGGTTATAAGATAACTTCACTAAGATAAGTTTATTGCATGGAACAAAATACAGAGCAGGAACCATTCTCAAATTAGTCAGCTCTACCTCTTCTTGACACATAATCCTCCCTGCAGGGTTGTGTGCTATAAAAATCATCAGACCATGCACTGGAGTTGATCAAAGAGATATAACTGGTCTTCTGGGGCTTACGGTTTTATTATTTTGATACTCAGTGTAATTCTTTAAATCAATATTAAGAGCGAGGTCCTATGTTTAAGGTTTACAAACATTTGCATTATGGAGCACAGTGATATTTTCCTGTGGTATTTTGCCGATGGTGTTTATTTTAATAAAAGTTTATACTTCAGCACAGAAGGCTGTGCATTTGGAATTTTCAGCAGCCTTCCTGTTGCAGTAAATTTGTGAAGCACTTCATAGGTCACTGTCTGAAACATTTCTATTTCCATTATAAAAGTACTTAGATGTTTACTGTCCTCATGCATTCAAAGAAAATAGGTTCTTAGTACTTGTATGTTCAAAAACAATGTACCAGATGATTATATAAGATATGTAAACATTGTTATCTTTTCACATTTTCAAAAAAATATCAACACCTAGCAGAAAACATACCAAAATGTTGTAGAAACAACATAAGCTTTTAATTTGCATTAGCCTTTATATATCTTTAAAGATAGGTGACTTCTCAGTAACAACTAAAAATAAAAGTGGTGGGAAAAATCTCAGACATTTAAGCAGTAATCCACCAGTGTGCATGCGTATATCAAAATTTACTGATAGCGTGGTTTGATCACATGGGCAAAGCTGGAGTGATTATAAAAGTCAAGCAGTGGTAAATCTTGATATACTCACAAACATGAATGGATCATTGCTATTATATAATGACAGTATTTAAGACAGAAATTGCTTACCTTTAAGTAATGGCTTTGATAATGGTGCTTCAGTCTTACATGTTCTTCCTTTTTTACTGATGTACTTTGCATGCTTGAACAGTACATCAGGGCAGTACAGGAGAACCAATGGAGAAAAGAGAATCTCTGCTGCTGTTTTGTTATATATGTTTAAAAAGTCAGGATTTTACAAGTGATGGTGGAGAAATACAAGAAAAATCAGACATGTTTCTGCTTCTTTAGTTTTATTGAACATACCTGATTTTTCTTGTACTATGCTGTTCCCCAGCTTATGCCAACATAGTCTGGCCACTCAGTGGTACTTCAACTGCCAGAAGATATTTTTTTTTATTGGCATATGCTCACATTACAACAGCCATGCTGGTTGGGCTGTCCAATCAGTATGTTTGTTTTTGAATAGCAGTGTGTAGTCATAATAGTTGACACATCTTTTTCCTTACCACATACACACATGCACATAAATGCATACACAAATAAATGAAAACGGACAAAATGCATTTGTAACTGCTCCTTAAATGATTACATTATCATACATAATTTGAAAAATATGAGTCATTGTTCCAAAATCTGGGATAAAGCCCAGCTATTTTAGAAACTGCCAAGGTGTCTCTCTCTCTCTCAATTATGCAAAAAAAAATGTAAGATTGTCTGGTCTTTCTCAAACCTAGGCCAGCTTATTACAGCCACTGTTTTGCATTGAATTCACCTTGTTAACTAGTCCTTGGCCTAGGACTTACCACTAAGATTCATCTATTCATCAAAACAGTAGTTTACATCACTCTACTCATTTTAAAGATGTATTGAGCAATTCACCATAATCCAGAGTCCTTGAGATACAGCAGTTTCCCAGCTGCATGTGACAGAGCAATCTCATCTCAGAAATGAGTATAGGATGAGGTATTCTGAGTACAAAATAGGGATTAGAATGGTTCAAGTGGACTATATTCTCGTACAAATTGTTTAACGTGTTGTGGGCATGAGGTGGAACAAGATGGAGAAGTGAGTGGGTTTAGTAAGTGGCGAGATTAAAAAAAAAAAAAAAAGTCTGTTACTACAGGCTGTGGGCTGCATGACATAATTTTGCAGGACCGCTGCTTTTGCTTTCTAAAATATGTAGCTCCTATGAGCTGCCAGGAAAATGAGATTTTTGCTTTAACACTAGAGAGGACTCTGTGGGAGCTGTGTAATATTATTTTATACGCCATTTTCTTTTGTAAATAATGACTTTATTTTGTACCAGATTTCAAAATAATGTAATCTGACAGAAAAAGGGCAAGCCTGAGATTGCAAAAATAAATTTGAAAATTTGCATTTGCTATTTGCAAATGAGGAAGAGCACAGACCTCCACTCTTGGCCCATTCCCCACTTCCAAAAGAATCTATTTGGGTGCTGCTTCACAGACACCAGAGCAAGTTTCACTTGACAATCTGCCTAAAGAATAAGGTATGTCCTGTTAGAAATCCCACATTGTGGCATAATAATAATAGGTGAAAAACAAAATTGGCGACTCTTATGATGCCTTAATATTTTATCAGGTGACAGCTCTTAGTCTGTGAGTTTTGTATGTTTATTTTATGTTTTAATAGTATGGAAACATTAAAGTGAGTGCTTTTTCTTTACCATGGGCAGTAGTTTTCTTCTTTTTCTGATATTAAAATTGGTGCTTAACATCGTAAGGCTGATTTTGAATCACAACTGTTTGTGTGTTTGTATATATACACACATGCACACACACACACACATATATACTGGATACCACTGTATATCAAGTGCCCACTCACAGTAAATAAGTCCATTTTAGCAAAAAGGTGCTGTTTTTTGTTGTTGCTGTTTTTCTTTTCCTCTCTTTCTGCATTTATTCACATCTGTATTTGTCTTTATATATGGACCTGTATCAATGCATTCATCTATCTATCCATTCTGTATGTAAGGCGAAGCCCTGGAATTACACAAAAAAACATATGACATAGGAACATCAAGGAAAACTGTCAATGTTGAACACTGCTGCTATCCTTTAAAGTTGTTTGTCTGCAATGAGGGCAAGCCCCCCTACATTACCCAGTGTGGGGAAAAGCCCCTTCAGACTTCTGTATACTGACTCTAAGATTACTATACCCGAGTGAAAAGGGACGATTCAGTATACAGTGGTACATTTGGGTCTACATTTTCACTCATTCAGTCTTGTTTTTCTTGGAATTGCTGTAATGAGTCTCTGACTATCAAATGTTTCATAAATATAAAAAACTGACATCTGTAGTGAGGCACAATGGCTATCTAACCTTAGGAGACAAAATGTCTTCCACCTGTAAGCAAAAAATATTTAAACCACATGGGAAACTGGCACTACATGAGCAATGAAGTTATTGGCTGAGATGCCTGGGAATCAGGAAAAATGACCACAAACTGTTGACATGATCTGTCGATAGTTCCATGTAATCAAATGTATTGTTTAAACATTTTTTGTTTTCACCCTTCAGTGGCCTTCATCAGATTGCCTTTTTTCAGGCTATATCAAATCTGTGAGCTGCATGTAATTGTTTTTATTATGATCTGAGATGACAGAATTATAGAATGTGTTTATTATTTTCTATAATGTGTACAAAAGTAGATACAGTTTGTAGTTGTGGCTTTCACTGTATTCTTCTGTGAAGTACAGCAATTATATATACAATATGACATGTAATAAAGCATGTAAGAAATGTTTACTTCACTGTCCTTAGCTTTAGTGAGTGAATTGAAAGTTTTTGGGCCATCTCTAAAAGACTTGCTCTTGGTGAAGTGCCTTACTCTCCAGCATTGTTGAAATGAGACATCGTTTTAGTGACTGAAGTGAGTGATAAGGACTTTTTTTTAGTAGTGACCATTTTGCTGCTGTGAACCAGAGGCCTATGTCTTCATTTGTATCTTTTATGTGGTTAAGTTTTAAGTAGCATATGCATTATGACTGGTTCCACCAACTGTTGCAGTTAACTATACAAATGAAAAAGTGACCATGTTTACCTGGTTATAGAGATTCCTCTTTCAAGTGTCCTGCCTGTACAATTTGGTTATTTTTTTCTGTTTTCCTTGTGCAATTATATATTTCTCTGCATAGCCATCTTTTATACACAGTGTCTACCTTATTTTTAAGTATTTCTTTATTTATTCTTTGTAAAAATCTTCTAACTTATTTATTGTTTACTTACACATTGATCGATTAGAATGTACTTATTGCGAAGGGCGACTAGTTCCTGATAAAATACATTTTTTGTTCTCTCCATGAACAATGATCAAAAATGGTTTTCCACAAGAGAACAAACCATTTTATTTTTTTGTCTTGAAACAGGTATCCTGGAACCGCAGGGGCAACCCGTTGTGTATAATATAGAATACAAGGAATTGTTATGGCAGCTACATTTGAATACTAGTGGGAATTCTAAGTTAAATGATGCATTTTCCATCGATAGTGCATTAAAGCTTGGTGCGGCTAAGCTGTAAAAAAAATGATTCTCCCTTTTTGGGTTTTGTATATTTTATTGTAGCAGTATACATTTGAATGTTTTAGTGTGTGTAGTTTGTCATGAATGAAATATTTGTTTCATTAAGTATTGATTTTTTATGGTTGATTTTAACAGGTTATTAATATAGTAAGTATTTATGAAATTTTGCAGATATATATTTATATATATATAATATATAATGTATAGCTTGCTGTTAATGGACATTGGTAATGTGCTCATTAATTGTTTGAAGTTAGAAATGGTTAGAAGTCCTGTTTTTAGCCTGCACTCTGTTCTTACTATTTTTTTAATTTGTATGTGATTGGATGAGTTGTACTTCATTAAATTATTGATTTTGTGTCTTGACTGGGTGGTTAACCTTTTCTATGATGTATATAAGTTGAATAGTATGTGTCACTCCAGTTCTGATGAAGTCCCACAGTACAGGGATGAAAGCACTCAAGTTTTTATTGTTCAATAAATATATTTAATAATGCTCATTCATGGCTGATTTTTCACCAAGATTGTTATTTATGGTTCACTATTGTTTACTTGAAGGATATTTTGGTGTTTGTTATAGTTTGTCATCAGATTATATTTTTTCAGTTAGGGAGACAGACTAATATGCAATATTTTATTTTATTTATTTTTAGTCAATATCTAAGGAATTTGGAGCTTAATAGTGCAAGTGTAGCAGAGTGTGAAGGCATGTTATCACAAGAAGTGAGTGTTTAATAGCTCACTATATTACATTAAAGTAGGTCAAAGGCATTTATTCTAACAATTATTTGCCGTACTTTGTGTGCAGGAAGCTAAAATGTAATTTTTATGAAATTAATAAATATGCATGGTTTGAGTGAGTGGGCTTTAGGAAGTTAACCCATGCTGATGTTTTCTGGTTCCCACATATTCATAAGAACCGAAGTGGAAATCAAAGATAATGCTTACATTAAATAAAATGAAAGTCTTGTACAAAGAATCATTAGAAGTTGGAAGAAGCAATTTTTAGTAAATATTGCATTTGGGAACAATATCTACAAAATAGTATTCAAGTAGATTAAATAAGTAGGTCAGTAGGAAATTAAGTATATTTGTCATAATATGTAATAGTAAAGAATTTAGTTGAGATAGAGCTTGTAAGTGTAATAGATGCATGCAGTAAAAAAATGTCAATGTACTTAATAAATGTGAACTCGTATTGTGTATAAATAGTGTGATGAAAAAAAATTGTGACAGACTTGTTCAAATTGGAAGAGGAAGCATACTAATTTCTATTGGTTAAAATATCACATTGCACACTCCTAGCATAAATTTATGCTGATGCATCAAGTCACCAATGGTGGCTTTGAGGATAGCTAAAAGAGTTGTTTTGTTTAGTATATAAAATGAATCTGTTGAAAAGATAAAGGAGCAACTCACACCAGCAGGTCCTGCTAATTGTATGATGGATCCAAACCAAAGGGTAAAAAGGTCATACAGGCAAATGACTTAATAAAAACTACAAGAAAGATTCACCAAAGTGCAAGTCTTCACTTTATAATACCTTAAACCTCCTGTACTGTGGCCCATGGAATATATGCAAATGATCCCTTAACACACACATACCAATGTTTTAGCTACATGGCTGTTAACTGGCCATGACTTTTTTTCTTTTCACTTTTTTTTTTTTTAAGTCTCCACTGGTGGAGACTGGCTAATAAAAACAGACTCCACTAGCTGTAAGCATGCCATGTTTCACCCTTTTCCTGAACTTGTCAGTATGGCATAAGTGGATTACTTGGCTATACTTCAGAAAAACAGAACACAAACGCAAGCCTGATGTCCCTAATATTAGGGTTACTTCAAAATATCCTAACATGAATATTTTTTTCCTCTGTCTGATGTTAAAGTAAAGGCGCTAGAATTCAATATATAACCCCTTTATCTTTCTCTCCACTGTGATGGGAGAATGCAGTCTAATATTTATATCCTGCACAGTGGTCACTGGATAGAAGTCTCAATTGTGAATCTTTCTAGTAAATGAAATATATCGGACAAGAGACGGTGACATTTCACATGCAGTTTCTTCTGCTTTAGTGTAGGAAGCATGGTTATATTTAAGATTGTAAGAAAATTATATATTCATGTGCTGCCTAGGCTAAGTGACCAGCTGGTATATAACTCCTCCCTAAAAATCTTAACTAATCAATCGTATCTTATTATAAGGCATACATGAATGATTTGGCATTCCATACTGGTAATGGATAGACCTTCTAATGAGAAGCATAAAAGCAACATCACCCTCATAGCTTGGTTAAAATATGATCCCTGTGAACACAGGGACCTTCCTGTGCTGGCCAAAATAAGAAAGCACACTAATGCAGAGTCTATTACCACTTTAGTTACACAGGGACATCTGCTCGATTAAATATCTGATCAAAGTTAGAAAAACATTCTTGTTTGCCACTACTTTACAACATGCATTTTCCTTAAGCAGTCCTTATTTATTTGATTTGAAAGTAAAGATAAAATGATTTCACAATGTTAAATGTAGAACCTTTTCCCCTTTAAATGGTGATGTGAACTTAGTAACTCCTTTTTTCTCATGTCCAGTTGAAAAATCACAGGGGAACAGTGCATCTTTTCCCCCCTCTTTCAAAGTAAGCTTTCAATAAGCTTTTGTGTTAAGCTCTTACATCTGTCTCCAAGGTCAAGACAGAATCCCTTAGTTTGTCTTTTTTACCTCAGATATGCCACATGTGATGGATATCCTCACAACACATGCAGCTGCAAGAATAACAACTTTTTTTCTTATTCCCAGAGCCAAAAAAAAGAATTATTTATTTCTGTGCAATTGTAAATGCAGCATATTTCTTTTGCTGGGCCCTGGAGAAGAAATCAGAGAGAAGACAGAAAATACATGACAAGGCATAAGCTAAAGTTGCTGAGCCTCTTAGGATATAATCCAGTTTTAACAGCAATGCTTTTAAGATGTCTGTGGGTTTACTGAACAGTACTGCCAGCAGCTGTTTCACACAAGGGAGTGGTGGGTAGGTTCTGCAAGCAGCGATTTAAAGAACATTTATTATTTGCCAGCTGGTCACTCAGTCACAACATTTAATGCTTGGACTGGGGAAAAAAAGCATAGAAACAGAAATGGAAGACAATCTAATAGATATGGTAATCAGAAGTCTCTCAGTAGGTGCTAAATGCAAAATGTTTGCCTTAAGCAGTTTTGTGCAGTGATAATCTTAAATGCTAGCAATATTATATCAAAATCATTGAATTAGCCACAATAACATTAATTAATTAAATAAATAAAATAGCCCAGGAATCAGTTGTATACATACTTCATGTGTTCTGTTTAGTCCGCAGTTTGAGGCTGTTCATGTTTTTGTTTTCTGTATTTAAATTTGTCAATTTTCTGTGGAGGAAGAATGCTACTAACATTCCGAGTATCCAGAGATAATGATCTAATATGTCATTCAATGCCAGATGTAATCTGTTATAAAGACTAGCATAAACTTTCAGGAAATTATTTTTTTTTTCCTGTAAAATCATACCAGCTGGTGGCTGTCAATTTTCTTTATTGTAATTATTATTATTATTTGACCTTTCTTTGTTTTTATTTATATATTTTGCTTTATTTATGTATTTATTCATGTTTGCAGACCAGGTTAGTCCCACTTGGCTTATGACCGATTTTCAAGGGAGACCATCTGTAACAGATACGTAAAATGTATATTAGATTAAAGCTTTATTTTGTAACTAGTATACCAAAAACACATAATGTGCTCTTTTAGCTATCAATTTATTTAGTAAATATCTACAGATAGAGGGGTTTAGATTTATTGAACTGAATGCACCAGTAAAGGGCTGAATAATAAAAAATCATGGACATCCAGAAGCATTGTAGTTGAAACACTATTAGGTACTTAAGTGGTTGTTTGCATATGTCCCATCGACCTCTATTACAGGAAGTTTAAGGTATTAAACAGTGTGGACTGTAGTTTAGCTTTCTCTTTCTTGGAGTTTTTACTGAATGGTTTATTTTTATGATCTTTAACCCTTTGATTTGGAAAGTATCTGAAATATTAAGTTTCCTGCTGTTGTATCCAAGTAGCATAATGAAGTAGGGGATGTGTGTGATGTCAAGGATATAGTACAGTGAGTTTTCATCCTGCAAACTGAGGTATGCTGACATGAAAAAAAGGCCTAATTAGGCTTAGCATTGGTGGGATTCAACTACGATTGGAGCATTCTTAGAAAAAAACATGCATTACTGAATAGGAGGAAAAAGTGCAGCAGGACTTGCAAAGAATGAGTTTTATGTGGTTCATAGGAATTGTCTAGGCATTTGGTCAAGGACACCATTGTGGAGCTTAGCCTAATTTCTCAAATGTTTGAGAGCACTCTCTAAGTGGCTTGTTCAGTTACACAGTGGGCAAATGGAGAATGAGGAAATCAAACACTTGACTGTAGGAAGTATCTCATTAAGGGTCCATAGTCTCACGTGTTTGTGCTAACAGACTAAAGTTTCTTCTTATATATGTAGCAGAAGATGGTTTCAGTTCCTTACCATCTCTGTTATGGGCCCAGCAAACATCCTCTTCACCGTGTGTAAAAGATCAAATGAAATTTGGTAAACCTAGGGCAATCTTGCTACACTGTTTTCTTCTATGGGAAACTGTAGGTTTTTGTGGTATCTGTGGCAGTTGTGGAAGAAATATATGCCTATAAATATCTGAAATCTAAATTCAGCACTTTATTTTATTGTCACCATCTTATAAAATTCACTGCAAAATCTAAGGAAAAGCTCTTTGGTTGCCTGTCATAGTAGGAGGTACAGTCCTTCCCAATTCTCTCACTATTCCATAAAAATTACTGTCACTATTAAAATATTTTTATAAAAGGAGCTGCTAACTATGATCTTTGAAATGTCCACTCCACACAGTTTTAAAAACCCAGTTATTTTTCAACATGTCAAAGGTTACCCAAAAGTAATTACCTTGGTAAATTGCAGGGCATAATTCTCTGCAGAAAACGAGTGGAATGTGTGATATAAGAAGTTGATTATTTGACAATATGGTTGTAAGAATTCATGTAAGAGTTTGCCTTAATTTTCTAGTAAAGTTCAACAGGCAGAGAGAGAGAGACCGAGGTTTGAGCAAATGGATTGTCAGCAGATTTGAGGATCTTGGGCAGCCTATGAGACAAAGGTATCTTAAGACATTGAGTTTGATCTATCTACTATCTATCTTCTTGACTAGGTTAATCTCAGTAGGCTAATGGCCTGTTTACAGTGGAGACCCAAGGTTTTACTTCTACTACTAGAGGAATTTGGTCAGGGTATTGGAACTTCCTCTACTTATTATGGCAGTCGTGTCCACAAGTCTGAAAAGTGTGTGTGTGCATTCAGTTCCCGATGTGGAATGGCAGCTAGTAAGATGAGAATTGAGGTGAATATTGGTGCCATGAAAGAGTTCAGAAGTAGTTCAGAGCAATTTATGAAAAGGAGGGAAATGTAAGAAGGTGTTGTGGAGGATTTGAAGGATCTATTTCAAAGAGAGTTATTTAATAGTTGAGGGGGGAGATGAGCAATCCCAAATGGATGTTGTGGTTACAACCCTCCGGTCAGGTTGCAGAATGATTTATTGATGGACTTGATGGAGGATAATAAACTGCAGAGTAGAAAAGATTTCTCATGTGGAGAAGATCCAAAAAGAGGAGGTGAAAGACGTAAATAGCAAAGCGTTTACAGAAGCAGTGAAAGAGAGGAGAGAAGGGAAAAGAGAGAATCCAAAGAAGAAACAGGGAAGGGAAAAGAGAATACAAAGACAGAAGAAAGCGGAAAAAAGAATGTATGTATGCAAAGTAAAGAGGAGAAGGGGATGGATATGTATGAAATATGGGGCACAATGATTGCGCCTTTAAGAATAAAGCCCAAGAGGTAAGAACATTTATTTTGATAAAAAAATACTGCCTCTGACTTTTTTTGAGACTGCTACAGGACTAGACTTGTTCGGAGAATATGACAGGAGAAAAGACGTATATCCATAGAATAACTATATTATTATGGCTTCATCATGATTCACAAAGAAAGTGCATATACAGTTTCAGAGAATGATAGACACTGTAAAAAATGAATTAATGAACTTTTGTAAATAAGTTAAAAGTATTTCAAAAGTATTTAACACAAGATTATGGACTTGGGGGTTATGACTGTAATGTTAAATAGAAAATGATAGACTTATACATATTTTGAATATGATTAATATTGAGGGAAATATAGTTGTTGTAAAATATTGGGGACAACTGAAAACATGTCTTTTTCTGTGGAAAAGAAAGACATTATGTGGGCAGTTTTGATTAAAAAGAAATGTCTTGTGGGGAATTTGGACATTAGGTATAAAAATGTGAAATAGGAGTAGCACAGGCAGATGTAAAAAAAATCCCATAGCACCTATTGAAAAGACAAGGATTCCTTTATTATATAAAATTATTTACAATTGTATATAATTAAACAAATTTACATATTCACACATTTACATACTTACTTTGCAGTGGTTAATGTCACCTCACAGCAAGAGGTTCTCTGGTTCAATTCTCGACTTGGGAGCCTTCTGTGCAGCATCTGCATGTCCTGCCTGCATTTGTGTGGGTTTCCTCTGGGTGCTCTGCTTTCCTCCCACATTACAAAGACATGGATCTGGAAAGTTTCTCCCCAGACCTCCTTTGAAAATTGGCTTATTCTAAGTCGGACTTTCCCAGTAAAGAAATGTTAACTAAATTAATGTTTATTAGGTTTACATTCCTTCATCATTTTCAACTTTTTGTTTCACATATGCATGGACCCCCCCCCCAACACCTAAAACTATATAATGATCAGGAAATGCAAACAGAAAGCTGAACTGAAGTTGTTTAGAGAGAAGCAGAGTCTAGAGTTATGATTGCTGAGCTTGTAAAAGTGTTGACGGTCAGGCTGTAGATTCTGATATTTTGGAGAAAGTAGAGAGCAGTAAAAAGAAGAAAAATATAAGGCAGTATAGTGAGTCTAAAAAGGTGGTAGCAAAAGTTTGGAAATAAACAATGTTAAAAGGATAACTGTGAGGGTAAGATGAAAAATATAAGGAAACATATTGCAGGAATTAATTTAAGATCTGAATTTAGAAGAGAATATAATTGATAATGAGAAGCAACTTAACTTAGAGGACTCTAGATACAAAGTGATGAAAAATAAAAGCTGTGATGAGGTAGAAAGGGAAGAAAATATGGAAAATGAAAGGCAGGGGAAGATAGTAGTGATAGTGGATTATTTGAAAGGGATGGACATTTTTTAGCCATGCATAGATAAGCATAGGATAGTGTTCTCAGCTTTGCATGGTGCCAGGATGGAGGCTATCAGGAAGGATATCTATAAATTAATTACCTCTAAGCGAGAATATTTGCGAGAACTAGTGTGTGCTGTAAACACTGTAGGGAGAGCAAAACAGGAATTAATACTAAAGGAAGGGAAGCTCATTGCCCCAGGTTTGGGATAAAATAATATTTATGGATATATTTATAGCTGAAAAATATGGAGAGATCTTAAAAGCTGTTGATAGTAGGTTGAACTGAAATATTAGAAAGCATATGCTGTGTTCAGGAATATATGGTAGATAGAAAAAATGTTCTTCAAATGATGGTTTTCATCTTAGTCATGTACCTTAAAATAGTCACCAACCTTTTAGATGTATAACTCATCCTCTTATAAGGGGACTTCAAAATGAAAGTGGGAAAAGCGGATTGGTATCCTTGATTACAAGTGCAAGGAGTTTAAATGACAAATCTGATGAATTACAGTTACTATTCTCCAGGAGTCAGTGGATATAGGTATTACCATGGAACATTGGTACATTAATACAAATCCACCATTGAAACCTGAAGGTTATATGGATTTACATGATTATATTAAATGTAGGAGGGAAAGAGGGATGTTAATATTTTTAAGGAATCTCACAATACACAGATGGTATGCAATAATGAGATCAGAAATATCAGTCTCAAGTTTTGGGTATGAAAATTAATACCTTAATTATTGTTTTTTATACCCCATCTTCCTTAACTAAGCAGCAAACCAGGTATTGGATAAAATATTTAACAAACTGGTTACTTGGCAAAAGTTTATTTTAGGAGGATTAAAACCTTCCAGGTATTGACTGGATTATGGTGAAAAGGAAAGGTAAATTGAATAATTGGGTTTGATCTGCATTTTTGTGAATTTGATGTTATCTACCACAGTAATGATCTGACTAGGGGAACTATATTCTTGATGTTGATTTGCCCCAATTACGGTTATAAACACAGACATTATGGGTGGAAACCTTTGGGCAACTCTGGTCATAATGTGGTGAAATCTCATTTAGAATGTAATATAAATTTGAGCAATGTATCACTTATCCTAGGATAGAATTACTGTAGAGATTACTCATCCATAAATAACATTATAAATTGGGGACCGGAATGAGGATTTTTGGGACGTTATGATTCAGTAGATTTGAAATATTTTTTTAAAAAAATGTTTACAATTGTATATGGATTCGTACCTATTGGCAAAAAAAGTTTTAAATAATACAAAATTTCTCTTATTTATGAATTGCAATATTAGAAGTAATATTAGAAGGAAAAGGAGAAATTGGGTCAAAATGGAAAGAAATCCTATAAACTATAATGGATTACTGAATAAAGACATATGTTAAAGCTAGAGAAATGATTAGAAAGTTAAAAGAGATTTTATGTTTAGTCTGCGGAAGAGCTGGAAAACAAATAAGCAAACATTCAAAGAAAAAAATTATATGCATGTAAAATAAATAGCAATTTAAAGGTAACTGAGGAGGACAAATTAATAGATTTACATCGTAAGATAGCTATCTTCACCGATTTATTTTCTAAACAAATAGGAGAAATCCAATCTCAAGTAACTATTAATTAAAAGTGTAACACAAATATTATAAATACCCATTAATACACAGTATGTTATAAATACTACCCAGTAAAATAACATAAGAGCACATGTACTAGTAGATATAACTGGTGTATTTCTAACTTACAGAAAAGAGGACTTAAACCATTAACTTTTATATTCCAGAAATTACTGCCATTTGAAGTTGACCATTTACTAGAAAAGTTTCAATATAATTCCAATACATAAAGGACATTAAGGGGTGACTGGTATCATGTAAGGCTAACTAGTATAACTGGGAAATAATTTGAAATTAATTTGATCATAATAATAATAACTATAGTAGAGTAAAATTATGTTGATATTCGTCTGTGTGAGTTTGCTATAGGATGATCAACAGTTAGAAATTTGATACGTTTGTACCATGAAGGTGGCAAGGGCTCTTGATAACAAAATTACAGTGTATGTAATTTATTTAGATCTAGTGAAAGCTTTTGACTCTGTTCTACATCGTCACTTTAATGGCTTTGGAAAACTGAAAATGTAGTAAGTGCATTACCCAATGGATAGCTAACTGGTTAACTCAAAGGTGGGCTACTTGTGTATCCAAGGAATAAAACGAAGAACATTTGGAAAAGGCAGAACAGTCCCTCAGGGATCATGTATTTGTGTACCTTTCCAGAGTCCGCAATATTTTGGGTTGGGAAATTTGTGGATGATAGTAAGATTGCAGAAGTAACATTGATAAATGGTCAGATTTATAAAGTATCTAGATAAATTTTGTTAGCAGGCATTTATAGAGGGAGTTTTATTTAATTATGTCAATTGCAATGTATGACATTTCAGTAAAGGAAATGTGAAATACCCATATAGTATGAAGAATTAATTAATTGGAGAAGGCCAACTATGCAATTACTTACACATTACTGTATAAAATTTGTGTTTTGCAAATTGTGTTAGGCAGATTTTGAGAAAAGCTTACTCAGTAATCAAAACAATTTCTAAAACAACTTTAAGGGATATAAGGGTAAGGCTGCCAATATATACATCTAATTTGAGACCATTTGTGCAATATGGTTCTATATTTTGCATGTGTGCTAGTTTTGATAAACTGGAAGAGGTACAAAATGTTTATACTAGAAATATTTAATGTCTGAAATATGAAATACCAAGAAAGATTATCAAGTTTGGTCAACAGACTATGACAGTTATTTTATTTTTCACTGTTTAGAGCGTTTGGGATTTTTGTGGTTCGCATTATAGGTGTCGACGTTTAGGTATTTGGTTAAAGGGTTTTTCGATTTGCCAACATAGACCCGTAAAAAACTACTATTTATTATTATTTATTTGATATACATACATAAAATGTATGAAGACTACATATAACACATTATAATAGCAAAAATCCAGCTAGTAAGACAGAAAAGTAAAACAGACAGGATACAACTCAGCAGTTGAACAGACTAAATACATTTAGCATTGAGAGTCATGACAGGCATCATGTTAAAATGAAGTACCTATATTACAGATAAACAACTGTAGCATTTATATTAGGCAAGTAATGAGCCTTTCAACTTTCCACAGAGCTTAAGCAGTGTTTTTAGGTTATGCATGGGCAAAGCCAGATGCTTATGAGATGTGATTTTTAAGAGTTTTTGAAGTGTGAGGTGGTGGGGATAGAGGTCAGTGATGGGGGGGGGGTGTTCCAATTTTTAGCAATGGTGTGGGAGAATACCACTTTTCCAGCAGTGTTATTAGCCCTAGAAATGCATAGAAGTGATTTGTCACTAGAATGGAGTGTGCGATTTGTTGCCTAGTAGGTAAGTAGTTGACTTAGTGATGGGGTTTTATCAGGATACTTCAGGATGTTATAGGCAGTAACCAGTTGGTGGTAATTTAGTAGTTGAGGAAATTCTAACCATTTTAAGTCCTTTTGAGCTAGACAATTATGGGATCTGAAGGTGGCGTTAGCAAATTTGGCAATATTATTATAGCATGACTCAAGTTTGTCAAGGTCAAGTTTTCTGATAAAGATAAGAATTGGTGCTTCATACATTAGTGTGGACAAAAGGTGAGTTTGGGCTAGAGTGATCCGTGCTTGATCTGAGAGGAAGTTTTTGTGAACCTTTTTGATGGCTTTAGAGATATGGACATCAAAGAGAAGTTTTTATCAATCTCAGCACCGATGAGTTTAGTATGGGAAGAAGGAGAAATGATAGTACCATTTTTGGAAGTAATAGAAAAGGAAAGAGGAGCAGACTTTGATTTGTTGGGGGTAAATAAAAGCAATTTAATTTTTATTAAGGTTAAGGATAAGTTGGATATTTGTGATCCAACTTTCCACAGAGATAAAGGGTTCCTGGGCCTGTTATTGGAGAATAAAAAGAGAGGGGGCTGAGCACATTAAAGTTGAATCATCTACATACTGTATGTGTGGCATGCTGGGTGGAGGTATGTAGATTGTTAGTGTAGATGGAAAAGAGAAGTTATCCTTGAAACTGAGCCTTGTGGTGCACCTATGAAAGTTAAAAGTAGAGGAGATAGTGCCCCTTGCCATTGGACAGATTGTTTCCCATCAGCTAGATAGTTATTGAACCAGGCAACCGTGGAAGGGGCAAAGGATAGTGGTGCTAGTGAATTTAATAGTAGAAAATGTAAGATCATATCATATGCTTTGGATAGATACAAAAATATAGCAGATGTATAGTTATAGTTGTTTCTGTGTTGGTTTACTAGATTGGTAAATGAGAGAAGAGCGGTAGTTGTGTGGTGGAGAGGAGTATGTGTTCAGGAAATACATGACTTGAGAGTGAATACACTTCTCTAGCAGCTTGGAGAGGGGAGACAGAATAGCTATAGGATGGTAATTAGAGAATTCAAAGGAATTACCGCCTTTATGAAGAGGAATAATGTAAGACAATTTCCACAGTTGAGGGATGTATGATTCTTTTATGGAGTGATTTATGAGGATAGAAATGGGTTAGGATAATCATTCTGCAGCTAGTTTTAGGAAGTTGACAGATTATCGGCTGCAAGGGTGTTAGGTTTTAATTTCGAAAGTAGTTTTTTTTTAATTTTGGCGGTGGGAACAGGTGAGAGAGTAAAGGGGGGAAATGTTATCTGGACACTTGGCTGGGATATATGAAGGGTTGTTTTTGGACAATTGGCTGAATAGTGCCATTATGGATTCTGCAAAGTGGTGATTAAATTGAGAAGCTATGTCCATGTTGTCATTGGTGGAGTTGAGAGCTGGAGTAGTAGTAGTAGTTTTGCCTGGTTTAATTAGGGAGTTGAGAGGTTGCCAACATTTTTGAGTGTTTTGTTTGTACAGTAAGAAAGTAGTTCTATTTATCATGTTTAGTTTGTATTTTGACATGATTCCTAAGCTGTTGGTAGTGTTTGGCTTGGATGGTATTATCCTTCTTCCAGGTTTTCCAGGCCTTATCTCTGGACTTCAATATGGCTTTTGTGTCCCTACTTAGCCATGGTGCATAATTAGTCTTAACTCTAATTTTCTTGATAGGGGTGACTATTAAGGACATCAGTGAAGGTGCTATTAAGTTAGTCAACTGCCTGGTCTAAACCAAGGGAAAGTAGTGGCTCCCAGTTACACTGTTTTAGAATAGTGTTTAGTTCCTTGAGGTTTAGGTTGGGGTCATTACAAATTTCTCTGTTATGGGCTTAGGTACGTTTGTATAGCAGGAATGTAGGGAGGTGGTCACTAATACTATTTAGTAGACAAAAACAGACATGGTAACTGTGCTGATAGCTACAATCCTTTATTCCATAGAGCACTTTTTGTTCAAATACAATTCTTGAACAACTTCAGATCTGAAGAAGTTCAAGAATTGTATTTGAACGAAAAGCGCTTTATGGAATAAAAGATTGTAGCTATCAGCACGGTTGCGTATCTGTTTTTGGTTTGCAGTTGAATATTTTTCGTAAGTTGGAACTATTTAGGAGACAACCTGTCTGGTACTTTTGCTTAGGGCTATAAACATCTCTATCAAGTCAGTAGGAATACGTTAAAAGTTTGTAAAGTTGCTGTGACTACTTTACACACTACCATTACTACTTTTCTTCACACTGCTTTCCCTACAAAAACTTATAACTAAAGATAATTTTTTTCTGCTTGGGAACAAGCACCCCTGCACTTTCCTTGTGGAGGGCTGTACAACCCAGATCTCTGCTACTTAAAGAAATTAACTCTGGAATCATACATCAGTGAAGAAAGGGCAAAGTCCCCAAACCCACTATAATGTAATCGAACACAATTGTATACTGGCACTCTTCTGTAAAATAAATATTCAGTGAGTATTGCTTGTGCTCAGTCCTTCTGATAAAAATGCAAAAGTAAATTGAATATATATATATATATATATATATATATATATATATATATATGTATGTGTGTGTGTATATATATATATATATATATATATATATATATATATCTATGGGTCCACTTCAAAATACTGACTTGCAAAATCTCTAAAGCTCAAAATACTGAAAACACACAGAATACCAACACTTGTTATAGTCCAGCACAAATACATGCTGAAACAAATAAAACACAAACCATATTACTCTTCTTCAAGTATAAGCAGGGGGAAAGCCCCCTTACCCCCCACACCCCCGCTACTTAAATATATCAACTTCGAGATCGCACTTTAGTGTAGTGAAGTGCAGTCTTAGAGTTGATATATTTAAGTAGCATGGGGTGTGAGGGGTGCAGGAGGGCTTGGCCCCTGCCTATACTTGCAGAAGAGTAATATTTTTCTCTATGTAGTTCTGCTGCAATATAGTTGTGTTGCTGTACTGTGGGTTTTTTTCAATATTTAGAGTTTCAGTATTTTGAGTTTGAGATATTGGTCTCAGTATTTTGAGTTTTGGTGTTTTGAAAGTCAGTATTTTGAAGTGGACCCATATATATATATATATATATATATATATATATATATATATATATATATATATATATACACACATTCCATGACTCTCAACATTTTAGCATAGCAACCAGGGACAAGCACAAACATAACAGAGAGCAAAGGACCAAAAATTAGGGCAGATATTAAACAGTATTTATATACTGAAGATGTTGCTAGAATAGCAGAGTTTGCATTAGCGTGTGTTATATGATGTCTGTGTTTCGGGTTCCTATCACATCATCGAACTTTTACAAGTTCGAACCACATATGGTCGAGACCATATGTTTGAATTTGCAGAAGTTTGAGCGTGTGAATGGAAATCTCCATAGGTGGAGGTTTCCATTCACTTCAGTGTGGTGCGATCTTGGAGTTGGTATATTTAAGTAGTGGGGGTGTGGGGGGGGGTGCAGGGAAGGCTTGCCCCCCTTGCTTACAACAGTTTATTTTGTTGTCTGTTGTGTTTTTTTTTTTTAGGTAGTCGAAGTTACATAACTTTGAACATAATGGTTCAATCATTAGGTGTTCAAGTTTATGTAACTTTGACCATGTGATATAGACCTTTTGTTTCTGCCTCTGTGTGTGCCCCTCTCTCTCTCTCTCTAACTCCCCCCACACACAGGTATTTTATGTTGGATTCTACTTGAAAACCACATCATTTAATTTTATGCCCAGTGGCTGCTGAATATTCCTTACTCCAACCATGAAAGAAGCACCGAAAGGGTAAAAGCTACTGAATGGCCAGCTGAAGAATTCTCTCTAATATACTTTTGCCTACTACAAATCGAAAAAGAAGTGGCCAGATCATAATGCTACCCAGTCAGGACACCAAACTGATGTCTGTAAATAAATGAAATGATTTATATATCGTAGCAACTTACCTGCTTCTCTCGATGCTCTTAATACCAGAATACAGTCTGCCATACACCATAGGTTCACAGATAGTTACTAGGCTTGCAGTCCAGGGGATCATGGAAGAATCTAGCCCAAATTCCTAGTTACTTCCAAACACTATCTCATTAACTGACTTTGTCAAGGTCTCAGAGTAGTAAAGGAGAGCTGGACAATCCATCCCTGTACCACAGGAACTACAGCTCACAGCCTTAGTCCTGTGTGCCATGCATTCAACCTGCTTGGAAAATCTGCAGCCCTAAACCAAAGGGAGCATACGTTGTTGTATTTACTGACTATAAGACAATGCACCACAGATGTCCCTTGAGCTAATTGCTGAGCAATGTAAACTGATGTCTATGCTGCATTTCAGGGAAAGCATTGTGAAGAAAAGTAGTAATGGTAGTGTGTAAAGTAGTCACAGCAACTTTACAAACTTTTAATGTATTCCTATTGACTTGATAGAGATGTTTATTTTCAACAGCAGGGCCAACTAGTCAGCGGTTTATACCAGAAAGACTGTGCAAGAGAAATTATTTGGCAGGGAAATAGTCACATGCATAATTGAATAACAATGCTGGCATTTCATTTTTTTAGCACTACTATGTGTTATTTAAGTTTGAGTATAATTAGGATTAACCTCATAATTTTTATTACATTGGGATGTTGTATGACAAATGTTTGCAAAAAGCCTCTCCTGATCTATTTAATGTCTTCATGTGATGATTAAGGAGTTCTGTTTTATTTGATATTGGTGTTCTACAGAAAGTGAGGATGAATATGAAAGAAGCATAATATAATTACACTGCTGTAAATAATTTAGTGAAGAGTGAAGCATGGCCTGATAAGGATTGGGTATATGAAAGTACTGGCACAAAATGTACATGCAAGTCACAAAAATAGCATTTCTCATGCTACTGGATGCACTGTACAATGTCTTATCATGTTACTCAGAGGACACTGCCATGCAGGTCATGTCTCCAGTGCTGTGCATATTTACATGCATGCTGAAGGGCCACAGAGCAGTGACATGAACGCAGTTGGCAGCCCATGCAAAGGCAGCACAGCAAAAGGCTAAAGGATTGTACTATATAAGTGGAAAAGAAAGTGGGATGATATGAGGGTCAGAAAAGTTGGAGAACAAGCAGAACAGTTGACAGAAGGACAATAGGAAGGTAGGAGAGTTATGTGAGGTGGCTGAAGAAGGGTGCATTTTTGTGGGACAGATACCCTTTTTTCTTTTAAGAAGAAGGGTAAAGGGGTTAAGGTGGCGTGCCAGAAGTGTGGTTAAGAATGATGGTCTAAGGATGCAATAGGGGCAGACACATAAATGGATAATGCAAATATTGACAGGGTGTAGTGATACAAAAACAGGGCAACAACTGAGAGAGACTGTCAGAGGAAGGAGAACTACTGATGGTGAGTAATGGAATTCCAATATGTGATGGGGAGTGACACACAAGAAAGGGGGAACATCAAGATGTGGAATAAACTGGGGTGAGGAAGGACTGCCAAACTAGATGAGAAGGGGGATCCCCCATACAGAATTCCAATCCATGGCTGACATCGTGGTAGTCCAATGACTGTGTCCAGTAAGCTACTCAACCAGCTGCATGTGAAGGTACTACATGGTGGCAGTACAGGTATTGAGCCATCAGTCCATACCAGATTTTGAATCTCATAGTGTGTGACTGAGGAGGGCACATTCACATTACTCTCTGATGATGAGCTTACACCATCCACCAGAGAAGCAGCAAAGGAAACAACCACCAAGCCGCCTTTGTCACCTTCCACTGAGTGACCTTTATAGCCCTGCAAATAAACAGGCCTAATCTCTAAACAAGGCCCAGAAGTCAGGCCAGTCACTAGTGCAGATTGTGGTAGCCACTGTCTCTCCTCTGCCTTCTCCATGGTGCTGGTCCTGCAGAAAATTAGTGAGAAACACACAGCTAAAAAAAATAAAAGGCAACATAATTGAAACAAATGAGAAAAAAAGCCAAGACACAAATACATTGGTCAGTCTAATTTGATAGTTTATTAAAAAAGAGCTGGAAGGAAAAGGTAGGAAAGCAATGCAAAACAATGCCAAACTGAACACACTATTAAGACAGATGATAACAGCAATGCACCACTGCAGATATAAGGGGTGCAGTTTAGTATACAGTATCTTTGTAACTAGAAAGAGAAGCAACTACAAAGCCAATTAACACCTAAGAAATATATTAAGCAATATTTTAAATATTAAAATGCAAAAAAGAAAAAAAGTACCATTATTCAGTGCTGTGGCACATGACTTAATTAGGGTAAGGCAGTAATGCCTATAATACAGTATACTTACACTGACATCTTTTTTTTTCAAATATATTTATTATTGAATTTTCCTCTTTTTTTTTTTAATACAAGAAAAAGAAATAAAACAGAAATATATAAGGAGAAGATACGTGAAATATCAGTTTGCAATATGCATAATAAGATATACAGAACATATACCATAAGTGTTCAGTTATCAATATGCAGAATTAACTAACACTGAAAACTGTTCACATTAGGTACAAGTTTGCAATATTTATTTATTTATGTATTTCCTTATTTACTTAGAGTAATAATGTTGTAGTCCCTTGTTCATAAACCAGTTTTACCTTTAGGTTTCTGTAAGCGTTTTCCAATATTTCTGATAATAGGATAGTTTTATTTTATAGTTTCATATGTTCATAGGTTGGTACTAGGCTATCGGCCCTAGGGCCTATGCAAGCCTAGCCATAACAATTCTCTGGATATTTCTTCCCACAATATTTACTTCTCTGGACCCCTGTCTAGCAGGGCGACTGACATGATCCCCGGGGTGAATTTCCTGCCACCCATCCAATCATCAAGGTTCCTTTTGAAGAGGGCCAAGGAGGTGCTCTGCTTGACATGTATGGGCAGTCTATTCCAGAGTATGGGGAGTCTCTGGGTCAGGAACCTGTCCATCCAGCATGTTTTGTTCATTTGTGATGACAAGGTTTAGATCCCTGGAGCGTGTGGCTCTGAGGGATTGGTATTTCTTTAAGTGGAGCATGTCCAAAAGCTCATGGTTTGACATGGCCTTGTATGTTAAGCAGAGATCGCCTCTGAGTAGACTATATGCAACAGAGTATAGCTGGAGTTTTTTTAGATGGTCAGCATATGGCATCTGCTTTAGGCCTGTGATTCTTTTAGTGAGGTATTTCTGTGGCCTTTCCAGCTGGTGCAGATGTCTTGTGAAGTACATACCAAATGGGGCATTATACTCTATAATGGGTCTAATGAGGGATGAGTACAGTGGGACAATGACCTCCTTTTTTCAGGATGAAAAGCCCCTAGTGATGAGGTGTGCCACATAGAAGGATTTCCTGACTGTTGTGGTGATGTGGTTATTGAAAGTGAGACCACTGTCCACCTGTGTCCCTAAGTCTCTCATCACACTTTCGATGCTTAGTGTCCTGCCACCTATGTGGTAATTCATGGGTACATGTTTTTTTCCAAAGGGGATAACTATACATTTCTTGGCATTAAGCTTGAGCCCATGGCTCTGGCACCAGGCATCTGTTTCTGTAAGGCCCTTTTGTAGAATATCCACATCATTTGGGGATTCAATAATGGCTCCCATTCTGCAGTCTTCTGCGAACTTTGTTAGCCAGAGTCCCTTAGTGTTGGCCTGTACTTCAGAGAAGTAGATGCCAAACAAGAGTGGTCCCAGAACTGAACCCTGAGGTACTCCACTTGTCACTTGTCTGGAGCTGGATTTGGAGTCAGCTACTTTTACAGTCTGGGTTCTGTCAGTAAGCCATTTGGCAACCCATCGAGTGACATAGGGATTTATGCCCAGCTTAGTAAGTTTATCAATGATTCCAGAGTGGGGAATGATGTTGAAGGCCTTGGCGAGGTCCAGATAGGCTGTGTGGACCAGCTTACCCTCGTCCACAGCTCTGGAGATGGATTTGAAGATGTCATTCAGATTCAGGAGACAAGATCTGCCCTTCACAAACCCAAACTGGGTGGGGTCCAGTGTTTGAAGGATGCTATTGTCTTTGTTTATAAGTTCCATGATAATGCATTACATGCCCTTGCAGATCAGGCTTGTTAGACTGATGGGAGGGTAGTTCCTGGGAGACTGATGGGACGGTAGTTCCCATTGTCTTCTTGTAATTAGTTTGCTGGCTAATATGTATTTTATAGCCATTCTTTTAAATTCTTCCCATATAATTTTAGTTGTATCTAACCAGTTTTGAGCTATGTAAGATTTCATCATTGCGCACAATGTTACTATGATGTGTTTGTTTTCAAATGAGAAGTTGGTGGGGAATACATGCAAAATTGCTATTTCCCATGCCATGGTAGATTTAGTGTATACTTTTTTTTCTAACTTGGTTCTTAATTAACACTATAATTTGTAAATATTCTTACAGCTCCAAAAAATATGAAGGGTGTCAGCTACGATGTTTGGACATGTGGGACAATAAGGAGAGAGAAAAGGATTAATTTTACTTAGAGTGGTGTGTGATAGGCATTATTGTTATCATAATTTGGGTATAAATTAATTTTTACACCACCATCTTGAAAGACTGGCCTGCCTTATCTGACAGGCAGTCCAGTTTTCCTCCATCTCTTAATTATCTGGAAAACATAAAACAAATATTAATGAACACAGCATATCCATGACAATAGAAGTCATTTACAATGATAAGCCCCAGGCCTGCTGTACACTGTCACTGGAAAAATGGGCTGCTTACTGTAATACTGGGGCTCTCACTACAGCATTGTCTTTTCAATAGTAGAGAAGGACTGGATGGGACTTTGTCAGTTACCAAACTGATGCTGATAATGCTCAGCAGAGCAGGTGTTGTCAGTGACATGACTAACCACCCTGGTAAGCATGTACAGGCATCCATTTTATATTGGGAATAGCCATAATTCCTAGAAATCACTTCCTGTGCTGCACATGCAGCACACACAAAGATTTTGAACTCCATACTCTGTTATGTAGTAGACCTGCCAGAGTCTGAAAATGTTGAGGCCTCACCAGTGTGCAAGGTCAACTCCTGGAGCTAAAATGGTAATGGGAGTGCATGGCTGCACATCAGTGGCACCATGTGCTATGCATCGTTGAGCAGCACCAAAATGTGATGCACATGGCTAGCAGTGTGGGGAAAGGTGGCATTAGCACATTTGGGCTTACAGGTAAACACACCATATGTGACCCCAATTCCGATGTGTAAGCACAATAGGTATGTGGGTACAGCAATGACCATTGTCATTGTTCAATGTAAAGTGCAATTAGCATAGCCAGGCTCAATACACACAGAACATACATGGCTCAAAGCCTATGTATGAACCAGAAGCAGTCCTGAAGCACAGAAAAGGTTTATAACACATTATATTATTTATGCAGTTCAAGGACAGTTGTACTAAATTATCTCATTAGCATAAAACATTATGATCCCCATTTTAGTACAATAAAATCCATAGTCAGCATTTGGTGAGAAACTGTGTTACAGTGGACAACACAGAAAATCTGTGAAAAAAGTGAATATTGGAGTGTATTACCATATATGGACAGTGGCAGCAGACTGGATAACTGTTAATGGACTCAGATATTGTAGTCACAACTCAGCAGAGCATGGCAGTCGCAGACACTGTCATACAACAGTACATTGTGTGTGTGTGTGTCTGTGCATTGTAACACTTAACTAGCCATGGCAGGGGACTGACAGCCAGAAAGAGAGGCTCATACTAACAGGAAAGAGGCAGGACAGGCTGCAGTCCTGTGGAGAGGTTCATCCCGCAAAAGAACAGAGAACAGTTAGGACTGGCTGTAATCTTATCGGAGGGGTCATCCAGCCAGGGCACAGGGAAAAGGCAGGACAGGATGCCTCATCTAGTCAAGGCAGAAGGAAGAGTGGGAGGCTTAGTTACAGTTCTGCCATGTAGGTGCCCACATACTAAACCATCTCAACTATGGATGACAGGCTACAGAAGATGCCAGGCCTCCAGAACACTGACCACAATATGGAACACAACTACAGTATGGTGGCCACCACAAGTATGCTAGGTTCAATTAGGAGGCATATGTTGGCTTCCGTGGTCTATCAGTCGTTCCCACACTGACCCACAAGTAACCACAGGTGTACATTACTTAGTATGGAAATGGAGCACTATAAAATAGTTGGAGATGTTGGTTATGCAAGAAACTGAGGTGCTACTGCAGACTCTCTGGGCACACACAGCAGGCATATAATTGAAAGGGTGAAGATAATCTGGTGAAGATGATTTGGGACAGACAGGAAGAAGGCAAGAGGAAATGATAGATTGTGTGAGAAAAGACCTGCAGTAGTCAGGCATGATTGTTGAAGAAAGTAGGAGAGTGGCATTGAATATGGACAGATGGCAACAACTGACAACACCCATAACCCACATAGAAAATGGGGAAAAGGAGGGTGAAGATGATACGTAATACCCTGCTCAACAGCTTATACACATGCATGCGCACACACAAAACAAACAATAGCACCTTGCTCAATATTCTTGTTTTAGTGGAATAAAAATATTTTCTAGAGACCACAGTTTTACCTAAGCAACTTTTTAATACAGCATGAACCGCATACTTTGATTTGCTTCCAGGTACAATCATTTGGTGACCTTCCTTCCATTTAAAATGATTTAAAATATACCAACAACAGTAATCACTTACAAGAAATGTTAAGTATAGCATCCACATGTATTTTGAAATATATTTGTGGATGAGAAGTCAACCATCATTACTTTTGGGTTAATAAATATTTCTAATAGATATTAACCAAGTGTTTATTGTAACATGGATTTCTGAATGATGCAGTCAACAGGTCACATGATACGTTAAGGATTTATGTGAGATCACAGTAACATAGATAATGGGCATATGCCCACTCCCCACTGTTGTGCAATTTGTGAGTTGGACTATATAAAGTTGCAGAGATATAAGGGGAGCAGGGGGTTTCGGCCCCCACACTGTTTATTAGTTTTTCTTGTAGGCATATTAGGAATAGTGTAGTTTTGCACAAATGACTGGATCAGATCTTAGAGTCCTAGAGAAGGAATCAAGTGCTTTGTAAAAGTAAGTACAGAGTACCAAGTAGCAACTTCTAGAATACTTCTAAAATCCAGCCCTTTTCAAAAAGCTATAGATGAAGCAAAGTTCTTTGTAGAGTGGGCCTTGACCCTGTGTGGAATAGTTTTGTTATGGCAAGTATAACGATGTGTAGTAGCTGTACAAACCCGTTTTGAAAAATTCTGTTTTGATGCAGGTTGTCCCTTATTCTTATCTGCACCAGAAATGAACAACTAATTCAACAATCAGAAAGACTGAGTTCTGTAAAGATGGTGCCTGAGTTGTCTGTGGACATTGAAGGTGTGGAGAATCATTTTACCCTCATTTTTGTTTTAGGAAAAAAAATGAGATGATGAATAATTTGGCTTGAAGTAAACTTGGATACCACTTTAGCAATAAAAGGATTACGATCTAGGCACACTGAAAATGGCTGGTAAATAACATTTATTGTAGTAAAGTTCAAACCACAAGTGCTTTCACACTGCAAATGCTGGGCTTTATCAAGTGAATAAAAGTAACTATAATTCATTTGTTTGAATACCCCTTGCCTTCAAAAAGGTGCTAATTGTTTTTAAAGGTACATACCATCCCCTTTACTAAAACACTAATAAAGGCTGTTAAACCCATTTCATTTTATGTGCAACATTTGTTGAAATCCATTATCTCAATTTAAAATGCAATGTATTATATGAAACAATGTACTAAACAGAATTAAAAACTAAACACCTATACTACAGTAACATATAGGCATAGAACTATAATTTATTTGCTTTTTTAACCAAATATGGTTTAATTGATATATGGTAATTTAGACCTGGGGGGATTAGTGGCATTCAATTTTATTTGTCTGTATGTTTCCCTACAACTTAACCAGTTTTCCCAGTCTCCCCACTAGGGTCCATGAACACTTGTTCTAAAATTCCAAACACAAACCCTGTGTGACTAGTTTCCATATGAAGGTGTCTGTGAAGTGCATTATTCAGGTTTTTCTTTCTAATGTTATAGGTGTGTTCATATATACATTTGTTAAGTGTCCGCTCCGATTTTCCTACATCGAAACCAGGGCAATCTTTACACAAGGCTAGGTATACTATACCTTTAGTTAAACAAGTGCCCCTCCTGAATTTAATGACACTATTCATGCTGTTATTCAACACCACTTGATCCTTGTTTATAATATACCTGCAGTATCCACACCTTCCACATTTTTTAGTCCCTAAACCTCTCTGTTTCCTACTTTCCTTTTTATTTTTTCCAAATAATTTTTTTAGGTTAGTCCCTGTTTTGAAAATGTATCGAGGGGTATCACCCAATCTGTGAACAATGTCCTGACTGAATCTTAACATTTTCCAATTTCTGTCTATTAAGTTCTTAATTTCCTTTGAGAAACTGTTGTACTCCGTAACTAATGCCCTTCCGTAGTATTTTTCTATACCATAATGGCCCTCAGAGTTGTACTGCGCATCCTCAATAAACAGATGCTTAAAAGAAATTAAGACCCTATTAATGAGGTAGTCAGTTGAAGTTGATTGATATTAAGAGTATATCATACATTCCTGTTCTTGTGTGAGTAGATCAAGTCTGTTAGAAAGCTTGTGGTAATTGCCCCTGGTCATTTCCAAAAGAAGGAAGAACCATGGTTACCTGAACCAGAAGAGAGTCACTGCAATGATTATGGGGGATTTCTACTGACTCTTCAGATATACCCTGAATATTAGTGGAGAGGGTGGAAAAGCATAGAGGAACATTCATGTCCAAGGAAATGAAGAGACATCCATCTTCCTGGCCTTCTTGCATGAAGTTCTGCAACAGAATGTTGCCAGCTGATTGTTCAGGGAGGAGGTAAATAAGTCAACTTGAGGGGCTTCCCACACACGTCTCAGATCTTGGAAGACTCCCTGATCTATTTTCCATTCATGAGTGTCTGCCCTGGACCTGCTCATTTTTTCTGCCTCACAGTTTTGCTCTGATGGAATGTAAGATGCTTGTAGAGTTAAACAGTGATGTGAGGATATATCCCATTAATGTGGCCATTTTTGTATGACCTGGTTCACCCTTGCTTGTTGATGTACCACATAACTGTGGTATTTTCTGTAACCAACCACTTGAAAAAGGTGTCCGTGACCAAAGATGGATCAGAGAGTTGAGTGCTTTGATCAGGGAAAGCATATCCTTGTTGTTGCTCATTCCCTGCACTTCTATCCTTCCTGAAAGTGGTCCCCAAGCAAAGTCTGAAGCAAGTATGGTGACTGCTTTGGAGCAGGGAGGAAGAACGGGAGACCTGGATTTGAGGATATTAGTTGTCTCTACCAAAATATTTCTCTCCTGACAAACCCTAGCACTGGGATTTAAAAAGATAAAGTGTGTTGATGCTGGGACCAGACACATTTTGAATTTCTCTATCTTTCTCATGTGGAGTCTTCCCAGGGGGTGTCATGAGAATAATAGATCCCACGAGATATAAAATACCAAGATATTCCCTCACAGTGACTGACGTCCGAATAGAAAACCTTAGAAATAGATATATAAAAGGATTTAGTTCCCATGGAAGAAAAGATGACCTGAGGTGTCTAGTTGACATTCCAGAACATAATCCTTTGTGAAGTAGTCACGAAAGACTTTTGAATATTATCTTGGAATCCCAGCTTGTGTAAGAGATCTCTCTCCCAACAAAGAGGGATTCCTGACACTTTGAAACAGACTCTGCAAAGGAAAGCAAATCATCTAAATATATTAAAATGTGGATATCCTGTAACCTGCAAGGAGAGCGATAACTTGTGCTAGACACTTTGTGAATGCACTTTTTGCAGTGAATAGTCCAAAGGGTAAGGGAGAGGACAGATAGTGTGATCCATACACACAAAACCTTTATAAAGCTTGAAGTCTGGATGAATAAGTATGTGATGATAGTGTCTTTTATGTTTGATGTTGCCAGGAAACTTAAAAGAGGGAGAAAATGTAACAGGTTGTGAACTGACATCATTTTGAATTTGATCATTATCACAAACAGATTTAGGACAGATGGATCCAGAAGTGGTCTACAAAAATTTCTTTTTTCTTTGGCCCTAGGAACATTTTTCGATAAACACCCTTCCTCGTGTGAAAGGGAGGAACTGGTTCTATCACTCCTTGGAACAGCATGTGATGAAGAACTGGTAGAAACAAGAGTCTGATCTAGAGGAAAAGGAATGACCCCCTGGAAAGGAGGAACTTCCTCCCACTACCATCTGTAACCTAGATAAATGATTTTTTTAGAATCCATTTGTTTGAAACCATATATTGCCAGAGAGAAAAACTGAGATTCAAACTTACTGGAAGAAAAAAAGTGGCCAGGGTAGGAGGGGTTCACAAAGTCTCTTGAATAGTTGTTCACCCTTGTTTGGACTATCCTTGGTTTTGGGAGGTTTAAGACTTCTTTTTGGAATCCTTGTGCCATTTCTTCTTAAATGTCCATTTTGTTGTATTTTGTTGAGACTGCTTATCCAGATTTTTGCCAAAACTGGATGAGGAGACAGAGAATCCCTTGGAAAACTTGAGAAAGGAAATCTGAAAAATGGTAGATATTGCCAGGATCACCTTGCCCCTTTCATCACACTTTTTGATCACCTATGCAGCAGAGGGGTCAAACACAAAATCTCTATCCAAGGGAGAATTTATAATCTCATTTTTAACATCATCTGGGGTGTTCCAAGAATGCAGCCATGCAATTATCCTCAGAACAGTACCAGTGGCCATGTCCTTGAAAGTAGTATTAACATTGTCATATACATACCATCACTGTAAATGTAGTGACCTGTGCAATAGAAGAAACTAAGTAATTTGAAACAGATTTTCCTCATAAGAAGAAACTGCAGGCAAAATCACAATTTGTCAGAACAAACTTCAGCATATGAGCCTCACTGTTCAAAATTCTGGAAATTCAAATTTGCAGAAGTATACACTTATTTTCCCATATCTATCAATAATTTTCTCATCCTTAACAGAAAGAGTAGGACTGGAATTAACTAAGTGCTTAGCCGCACTGGGATCAACTAAAGCTATAACTGCTTAGTCAGGTATAGGAACAGTTCATAAAAATTTAAAAGATTGAGGAACTTGATGCATCCTTTCTGCCTTTTTAGTGGCAGCAGGCTATCAGTAAAGTTGCAGGCAGTAACATGCACACACACACCCTCTGAAGCAGACAGAACAGGGAAATATGGGTGTAGGTTCTGGAAAACCTTCTGTAACAACTCATTGTTTTCTGAGGGACTGAGAAACCTCAGTGATCTCCCACTAAAAACAGCGGCACATTCTGGTAATAGTCTGAGAAAGAGAAACCACCACAGGGTGCAGAAACATAGCTAGGGTGGGGGTGACAGGGGCAAATGCCCCATGCATAACATATTGGGAGGTGTGATCAGCTTAACTAGATATCTTTTTAATGCAATACCTTCTTTTAAAAGCCAATATTGCATTTGTGGTCAAACCTGAGCACTCCTGCACCTTGTGTGTGGTCTAGATTATAGCAACTGCATGCTGTGGTTTAAAAATAAAGTCTTTATTTCTTTTTTAACTAAAACCTGAGTGTAGCACTCCATGCACACAGAATATATACTGTAGCAACTATTGGCTATATTTGTATTAAGCAGTTTGTTATGGTTTAAAAGAGTTTTTTAAACTAAAAACATGCATGCTTTAGTTTTGTGTGCAAACAGAGTTTAAACTGTAGCGACTGCTCACTTCATTTGTAGCAAAGTAGTTTGCTACACTTTAAAAGATTTTTTTTTGTTAACAAAACATGCTGAAGGAGGGCTGGGGTCAGGGCACAGAAATAGGACCTGAATGGCTGGGGTGGGGGCAGGGCGGGCATGTATATACAGACACCTGGTTGGTATGCCAGTGGAAGTAACAAACTTTTTTTGGTTTTTAGGAGGAAGGTTGGTTACTGGTTTGTGGTATTAGTGCAGGAAGCAGTTTGAGTTGCTATGATTTTGACTGGGAGAATCAGAAATTGAGTTCTTCTCCTCAAATCTGAGGAAAAAATCCATATAGCCATCCCTCCAAAGGCTGTTTGCCTATTTTTTTTCTTTTTGTGGCTGGCAGAAGGACCGACTGTGGTACTGGTTTGCTGGTAAACACTGCCAGTCCACAAACATTAATTTTTTGACAGAAAAAAAACACAGTAAAAATCACTTTAAAACACTATGATACCCCACAAAAGTAAAATAAACATTTTTTTAATTTACTTAACATTAATTTTAAACTGATAGAAAAAATGAGCAGTCCTTTTAAAAGTATTGTACAGTGATGAGGCACCCTTTAAAACACAACACTCCTAGCTTTAAAATAACTTTTATGAAGATTAATGTAATAAACATCAACAAAGTTAAGAAAATGGAAGGTCTTTTCCCCACCAAAGGGAACTTGTCTACCGATTAAAGCAATGGCAAAAAACAACCATTGATCCTTAAAAGCCTCAGAGGAGCATACTCTTCAGCAGCAGATAAATCTCTAAAGGGTTTATCACTCAAACATGTCTTTTAGTCAGTTCAGCTTGAGCTGCCTGATAGTTTGAGTGCATGGAAAATGCCTTGAAGCTTTGGAAGCTTGGCAGGATATAACCCATATATCTAAGGCTAGTTGTATCGCACTATACTGGCAGTATTGCTACTTGTTTGCTAGTAGTAATGAAAATAAGTATTTCCATTTATACTTAATACTTCAAAAACTAAGTGACTTACAAACTATTTGATATTAGGTGAAACCTTGGATGAGGATAAAGAAAAGTATTCTTTACAGTGATAATAATCACAGCATTCATAATATTTTCCATAAATGTCCCAACTTGTATATTACTGAAGCATATGATTAATGGTATAATTAGGAAAACAAATAATGCTGGCTATCTCTGAAGATGTGCAAGTGGCAGTGCAAACATCAAAGGCAGTTCTTACCAATAACATTTCCATCTGTATAATTTTAATAACTGTTATTGTTCACAAAATATTTAAAAAAGTTTAGATTTTTGGCTGAGACATCTGGAAGAGTCTCATGAGAAGGTTATTTGACTTCTGAGTGTATGATGTTTTCCAGGAGAGTTCCCACTTAGATGTTAAATGTCTGCAAGAGAAATCAGCAGGATCACTTCTACTGCTGTGTTGCACTGTGCTGATTATCCAGAACCAGACTGGTGCTGTTATATCATGACAAGAATGATTATTGGGAATGCTTAGTGTCCTTGTAAGTAAGGTTTACTTTCTTGAACTGAAATGTATAACCAGAACAGACTGCAGTCTGAAATATTGTCAAAAACTGGAGCTTAGGGACCGCAACTAGAAATGCATGTGAAACTGTGCTTTTAATTTGACCCCCCCCTCCACCCTCCAAAGTTGAATGGGGAGAACCTTGCTTCTATGCTTTGTAAATCCAAAGACAGAAACTCGGCTACTGACTCCAGATTTTGCTGCCTTGCTTACAACTACAATGCCAATCCTAGAATGTATCTTGGGAGAATGTGTTGAATGTATTAGACTTGATATGTAATACATGAAATGTTTACTGTTGAAATAAAAAAAAATGAATTTTACAGCTAGTGGTGAAGCTGTGGCGTTATGATCCAAGTTCCTTAATTCTAGCACAATACGTTTCATATATTTGACCTTTTTTTAATTTTTTGAATTCTTTTCAATTCTGTGGGCCTCAGTAATTTTGTAAGCTTTTACAGTATTTCTCTAGGTTTTTATGAACATGATGTGTTTTGTGTGGTTTTCTAGCAAAAGATTTGATTAAAGTTGTAGTGATTTTTTAAATACTTTACTGCATTTGTTACAGTGCAGTTAATGTTACATGCTGACTACTTTTGTAAAGTAATATAATGCTGCATTTTAGTTAGGTCAGAATTCATTATTTTACCTTTTTTGGGGGTGGGTTTCAGTTTGTCATTAATCCAATTTTCATTTGCTGGTTGCAGTTCTTTAAGTAAACTTTTATCAAGTTTAGAGATTTTTTCTTGTTTTATACATTCAACTAAATCAACATTTCATTAATCCATACTTGTTTTAGGTATATGAGAGGTATTGCATTAAGAAATATTGTGCACAACTGGATGTATGCAATATACATTTAATGAGGTCAGGAATGAAACAACAAATCATAATAAACTGCACAACTTTTCTACTTTACACATGCTGAGTGACCTGATTATGAACTGTACCCGAAAATAAATAGCTACGTCATGTTGTGGAGGAAAAACTGTGTGGTGATTTGCACATTATTAACACTGACAACTGCTGAGAATTACAAAAAAAAAAAAAAAAAAAAAAAACTCATGAAAAAATATTATGCAGTAAACATTTCTAGGTTTTATCTTTATGGGATTAAGGTTCTTTTGCCTATGCTGCTTTGATATGTTACTGATGTTTATTACTGACCTCATCTGCAGTTCTGTTAACTTGATTCAGGGGCTTGAGCTCCATTTGAGCATGTGTGCAAAATATTGTGAAGTAGTTTATACTGATGTTATAGTCAGTAACATAACCAATATTCTAATGCCATCCATGAACTTTCACAGGAATCACTGTTTTTTCATGCTTGTAACTCTTCTCCCCAAGACAGGCGTAGGTAGATTCTGAAATATCAGTTAAAGCAATACAAGAGTGAGGCTTGTTTTATAGGCAACCCAGGTCCCTTCAAGTGACTTGTCAAAGGTCATACAGTTTGTCCATTCAAATGGCTTGGGTAAAGGTAATAGTGTTTGTATGCTCATAACTGGCTGCTTGCAGGCAAAGAAAAGGGACGTGGAGATGTAAACATATGCTGAGGAGGTATGAATGTTCTGTCTTGGCAGTATAAATCCCCAACACAGGCAAATCTCAATCAGCTTCTTGTTTTCTTGATTGTCGGTACCCTAAATATACCAACTGAAAGGGGGCATAGTGACAGAGTGACTTACAGAGAATAAAAGCAATGAATGCAGCACCTGCCCCTAATTCACATGCATTGTCCTGAGTGATTAATATCTGTCATTTGCTTATAGTTTACACATATGTGGACTTATCCAATTTGCATATCCCTAAGCAAAAACAATTTGGTGTTTTCACTGATGGGTAGTGATCATATATTATTCGTGTGAGGTGGGAGTCGGTGTTCCATTGTACATCGTCAGAGTGGGTAATTGCATCTCAAGTGCATACAGTGTGTAGTTGTTACTGAGTAAGAGTCTGTGGTTTACTAATGAGATAGTATTTTGTGTTCATTTGCTTTTTTCCCCCCATTAGTTTTAGTGATGCATTGCCGGCTTGTTGTGGCTATGATTTTTATTATTATTATATTTTATATAGATTCTGGTATGTACGTGCATAAGCTAAATATTCACCCTGAGTTTGTGAGCTGCGATGTGGTCCATGTTTTAGTTTTTCATTCATTCTTTTCCTTTTATTAACTGTAGTTTTATGATGGAAGGGCAATTTCTTGTGCAATGCAGATAAATGCCAAAATGTATTGTACTCTGTATTCAATTTCAAAAACATAAATCTGTAAATAAATGGTACATTTTTAATTTGCCTTCCATCAGTAATAAAGTCATATAAACTTGACATTTTTGAATACACTGCAATGGTACAATCAACAAATCATAAGAAAGCATAATAAAATCATAATCAGTGTTATATATGTATGTAACATGGGTCATATGATTTTATATATGTATATATACATCACATGCCAAAATGTATTGTACTCTGTATACAAAGAATACAGGAAAAAAAAAAAAAATCCTTGTTTTCCCACTTTTCTGAACTAGAATAGTCCAGTCTTCAGATTTTGCTGATCTCTGGGCTTTGTCTTAGTTCCTGTGCTATCCATATCCTTATTTGGATAAGAGGAAGCTTCTTTGTTCACCAGTGGGAGTGGGGAGCACTGAGCAACCTATTTGTCCCTAGAGGATTGGTTCCAGCCCAGCAACTTGTAGTTTATTGGCCATTTTGGGTCAATTCCTGGCTCTTTTCAACCCCCTGCTATAAAGCCCACTTTTGCGCATTTTAGCGCGAAGTTACTCATAGAGCAGCATAGGGCAGCGCCGGTTAATCAAGTTTAAACTATTTCTGGCTCCGTAAAGTCTACTCTTCAATTTTTCCCTTAGAACTGCTCTACTTGCAATCTAAACAGCCTATTCTCTAACTGAAAAGCTCAGCACTTGCTCCTAAAGCATTTTTTATACAGGTAAAGCACTCTTAAACAAAAGAAAGTACCTATTTCACCTAAATTCCCTTGAGTACCCATTTCCCTATAGATCCTTTCTGACTCAGTTACATAGCAATCTTTTTCACTATTCTAGCATGTCGAAGGATCAGTTGCTGGCATCCTCTCCTGTTCAGCTGGTGAATCTGGGAATCTTGAGGCAATGTTACAGTTGCCTCATGTACGCAGACAACTCTCGCCTCCTCCCAACAAATACAAATTTATGCGAGAGATGCAACTATATAGCCAAACTGGAGGCTGAGCTTTCTCAATTCAGTACTGGCAAGACCAGGCAGGAGGAGAAGGTAACCACGCACACCACAAACCCAGTCTCACATAGAACTATCACAACTGCAAACCAAACACATAAACACACAAAAACACATAAACACACAAAAACATACTCGGAGGCGCTGATTAAAAATCTGCCGAAACAACAGAGGCCTCCAAAGCAGACACCCAAGCAACCACCACCTCAAGACATCGCACATGCAACACATAGTTCACAAAGTCAGTGTGCTAAACAGTCACAGCCCTTAAGGCCAAACAACATGCCAGACACACTTGTAATAGGTGACTCCATAGTCAGACACACTGACTTCCCACTCACCAGACTGAACAAAGAGAGGGTCACAGTAAGCTGCCTGAGGGGAGCTAGAATCCGCCACATAACACAAGCACTCAGGTCACTCCACAGCAAGTACAAATATGACTCAGTCATTGTACATGCCAGTGTGAACGACCTGAGACGTACCTCCCTGGACTACATGAAGAGAGTCATAGAGGAGCTCTCTGATTATGTAGCCCAGGCCGGTATGACCCTGACCCTGAGCAGCATCTTACCCTCACCAAGAATGATGCCACAGTACAAAGACAAAATGATCAGTTATAACAATTGGCTTAATTACTGGTGTCATTCAAAGGGGATCCAATGTCTGTCTGCTTGGGATGACATGCTCGACAAGCCACGCTGCTTCGCAAGGGATGGCTTGCACCTGTTGCCCCTGGGCTTCCGGATATTGGCCAAGGCTCTTGCCACCCCTATAGTGCCTTTTTTAGGCAAGGCTCAAATGACAAACCTACCTCCCTAGAAAACACAAGTAGAAAATAAGGGTAATGCTGCTCAATGCCAGAAGTCTAAACCTCAAGATGCACGCCCTCGAAGCCCTCCTCAGTATGGAGAACATTGATGTCTGTGCAGTGACTGAAACCTGGTTCAAGGCTCCTGAGAGCGCCCCAGCACTATCAGGTTTTACCTCATATTATGCTTTCGGCCCCAAAACTTGGACCGAACCACAAAAGGAGGGGGAGTATCCATATTCATCAAAGATACCCACACCTCCAGGTTAGTGGCAACGCACGAAGCATCGGAGACCATCCAGGTGCAACTAACCATAGGCAAAACTGCTGTACAATTTGTAGCATGCTACAGACCACCCTCTCAAACTCAGGAAACTCACACAGCCTTCCTGAAGACACTGGAGAGTATGAATGTCTCTCCAAATACCATCATATTGGGAGACTTCAACTACCCAAACATAGACTGGGAACATTACTCAAGCCCAAACACCCTAGCCCAAAGGTTCCTAGAATTCATAAACTCAAATGTGATGGAACAACTAGTCACCATTCCCACAAGAGGAGACAATATACTAGACCTGATCATCACAAACATGGGGATAAAATGCTCCACACCGGAGGTATATCCCTCATTGGTAAGATCAGACCATAAATTAGTCTCACTGGAAATCCACATCCCGCCCCCACCCCTGCACAAAAGACCACAGTGAAGAACTTCTCAAAAGCCAACTTCACACTTTTTAAGACTGAAGTGGTATCCTTCAAGGTCCCTGGGCCAGTGGAAACCACAACCCACACTGCTGAGTCCTTTGCAGATGCCTTCTATGGGCACCTTCAAGAATGCATGGATTGTGCAATCCCCAATAAAACCAAGACCCATTCCCCCAAAGGCAGGCGCCCAGTCTGGTGGACCCCAGCCATAAACAAACTTTACAACAGAAGGAGGAAGCTACTACATGACAGAGCAAAATCCCTAAATGGGAAGGCATCTCTGATAAGTACTAGCAAAAAACTACGATCACTCATAAAATCATCCAAGGCCAACTTTGAGAGAAAAATCGCAAAAGACACAAAAGACAATCACAAGGCCTTCTTTAGCTATGTTAGAAACCTGGGTGGAAACTCCCAGATATGCTCAGAGTTAGTCCAAAATGACAATAAATACAATGAACCCACTGACATTGCCAACATTTTGGCAGATAGGTTCAGTGCAAATTTCTCCTCCCCCCCAAAAGGAGAAATAACTATCCCAGCAGAGTGTAGCCTCCCTAACATTTCAGATGCCCAGGTGAGAGCCGCCCTCTCTAAAGCTAAAAACACAGCATCAATGGGACCGGACGGTGTCCCGGGCTGTGTGCTACATGAACTCCAAGAGGAACTAAACCCAAACATAAGGCTGCTGTTTAATCTTAGCCTTACTACAGGATACGTACCCAAAGAGTGGCTTATGGCAACAGTGGTCCCACTTCACAAAGGCGGTGCTTCTACGGACCCTGGAAATTACCGCCCCATAAGCTTGACGAGCCTGGTCTGCAAAGCTATGGAGAGGATCATTATGGAACTCATAAACAAAGACATTGGGGACCTACAGACATTGGATCCTACCCAATTTGGCTTTGTCAAGGGCAGATCCTGCCTTTTGAACTTGGTCAACTTTTTTGAAACCGTCACTAAGGCTATTGATGAAGGTAAGGCAGTTCACACAGCCTACCTTGACCTTGCAAAAGCCTTTGACACAATACCACACTCGGGCATCATAGACAAACTCACCAGCTTAAATGTAAACCCATATGTCACGAGATGGGTTGCAAACTGGCTCAAGGACAGAACCCACAGGGTCAGAGTTGCTGGAGCTATGTCAGACTCTAAGCCAGTCACACGCGGTGTCCCACAGGGCTCAGTCTTGGGACCCCTCTTGTTTGGCATTTATTTTTCTGAGGTACAGGCAAACATAGGAGGATTATGGCTGACAAAATTAGCAGATGACTGCAAACTGGGCGCCATAATTGATACTCCAGTGGACACAAACATCCTTCAGAGAGGACTCATAGAAATGGATAATTGGTGCCAGAGCCATGGCCTTAAGCTTAACGCCAAAAAATGTATAGTCATACCCTTTGGAAAAAACAAGGTACCCACAAATTACCACATAGGTGGTAATCCATTAAGTACGGAAGAGGTAATCAGGGACCTAGGGACCCAGGTTGACAGTAACCTCTCATTTGACATTCACATTGCCAAAGTGGTTAGGAAGACCTTCTATATTGCCCACCTTATCATGAAGGGTTTCACATCTACATCGAGAGGTCATTGTGCCCCTGTACTCATCTCTTATTATGCCAATGATTGAGTACAATGCCCCATTTGGGATGCATCTTACCCGACACCTGCAGCAGTTGGAAAGACCCCAAAAGTTCCTCACAAGAGGATAAAGGGTCAAACATATGTCATATGCTGCCCAACTGAAAAAACTCCAGCTCTATTCAGTCGCATACCGCCTACTCAGAGGTGACCTGTGCCTAACGTACAAGGCCATGTCCAATCCGGAATTAATGGACATGCTCCACCTCAAAAAAATCCAAATCCATCAGAGCCATACGAGCAAGAGACTTAAACCTCAACACAGAAATAAATAGGACGTGCTGGAGGGACAGATTCATAACCCAGAGGCTCCCTACACTCTGGAACAGAATCCCAATCCATGTTAGGCAGAGCCCCTCACTAACTCTATTCAAGAAAAGTCTTGACGAGTGGATGAGAGATCATAGGTTTACCCCGGGGGTCATCTCTGTGTCACTACTAGACAGAGGCACAGTGAACTAAACCCTAAATGGGCATAGTATTCTCATCCTAAGGGGTGGTGAAAGCCACACACACTCTGGCTAGGCTTATAAATGCCCTAGGGCAGATAGCCTAGTACGAACCTATGAACATCAGAGATACGATTTTATATATGTTTGTGTAATTATGGTATTAGTTAATCATATTGGTTGTATGATTTTATATATGTATGTTTAATTATTGTATTCAAATAGTTCTGATGAAGTCTTGTATGTTGGAGATGAAAGAGATTATTTTTAATTTGAATAAAATACGTGTGTGTGTGTGTGTGTGTGTGTGTGTTCGTCTTGGTATTTGGTGGACATTTGCAGTTTGCCATTTGCTACAAAATCATATTTTCACAAATAAATTCAAACTTCATTGTGCAGAAAACTACTCTGCCACTATGGCAGCAGTAGCAGTATTGTGAAGCACAGATTTTGATACTGACATGTGCGCAAAACCCCACATCACCTTCTCAGAGATGATGTACCACCTGTAGCATGCTTCTTCTCCATTATCATTAAAAATGTCCTCCTTTCTGGATGTCTGTGTAAGCATGCCTTTTACAGGGGCAAACCATCTTCAGTCAGCCCACATTGCTATTATGAGAACTTACAGAACTGGCACTATGTGAAGAAGAGATGGCACCGAGTATGAGTTCAAGCATTGTAAGTAGACAACCCACTCTCTGTACCTCTGAATATCCAACTTAAAAACTAACAGAATGTGGAGGATACCTCAAAACCAGTCACTGATTAATTCAGTCAGCTGCGCCCATGTATGATTAATCCATGCACAATACCACAACTTACCTATTCTATCTATTTAACCTTATCGCAGTCCCCACAAGTCTGCTCAGTACTAAAGTCTTTCACCATGCTGTGGGGTGGCAGCCAGTATCCCAATAATCAGTGTAATAAAATAAAAGACTAAGTTTTCTTTTCAATATGCTCAGGCTGGATTTAATATACCTCAGCAGTAAAAAAAAAAAAAAAAAAAAAAAATTCCTTATGCTGCCCTTGGGAAACATTACTAAATTGTTCCCTCATCTTCTCTTGATACTATAACAGCAGGCTGCAACAGTGACATACACATTACCTGGTTTTAGTTGCTGCCCCCACCTTATCCCATTGTACTCTCTGCAACCATTAAGACTCAGTAGACAAACAGTGGGCCACAATCTTAGTGTCCCACATATTTCACTTTTAAATATTACTACAATGACAGGATGGGTATGCTCTCTCTTAAGAAAAGAACTTAAATGAGACAAACACTTTCCTGCAGTTTCTTCTACATTCTCAGAAAATAAACCTTCAAATTTCCAACCCTTTTCATGAAGAACACCACCTCCTGGCCTACGGGTGACTCCATAATGATACTGCTATCTCCTACTCAGAAACCTATGGAATTACCTTTTAAAGCTTTTGCAATGCCTTGTAAAGCTTAATATTAGCACTTCTGATTTAAATATTTAGTGAGATGATTGGGGTACCATGATAAGGCCCTTGAGACACTGCATTACAAGCTTTAAGTGAGGCCGGATGTGGAAAATGCTTAATCCAGCATTCAAACAACTATCGTGAAGTATAGGCTGTTGCATATTTTTTCTCGATCAGGGACTACTGAGACCTCTCTGTCTCATGGGTCATATCTCAGTAGCTCTTTCCAGTCACCATCTCTGACCAATCCATCTAAATTAAATGCTAAGCTTGAATATTTTAATCCAGTTTCTATTAATTATGTTCACTGGAATGTGGTTTACACAACGTAAGACAAATGCAATACTTAATTTATTTTATTTATTTATTTTACATTTGTTGACCCTTTTTCAGTGGAGGCGTGGGGGGGGGGGCTCCACAAGTTAACAATAAAGGTAATAAGAGTAATGAAACTATAAAACATATAACATTTCAAATTGACAATAAAAACAATAAAAATATAGAGTTTAGGTTGTCATCAGCATAAGTTTTGTTTAAAAGATGCACAGTTTAAAATAGCTTAGCTAAGGAAGGTACAGTAAGTGAGGATAATACAAGTGATATGAAACAAGTATATGTTTATATTGAGTGGTGAGTAAAATATTTAGATGAGGTGGCTAAAGAGAGCTAACCGAAAAACAGAAATAAGCACCAGAGAGAGGCAGGCAGTGGACTATCCTAGGATTGGAAGACATATTATGAAGGGTGATTTATTACAACCCTGCCAAATAGGGAGACGTTTTTCCTTCTCCAGCAGTTTGCCTGTACATAACATTTTACATGTTTTTAAGCATTTATCTCATAAGAAAATGTGTTCTACTCCATTTTAAAATGCAAATATTAATTACATCAACCTCTGACTCTATTACAGTTTTTTTTTTGTAAAATAATATTTCAGCCTTGGGACTATAAACTATTTCCTTCAATCTAAAATCAATTCCAAATCCCCATTCTTTGCATTAGAATCTATCTTCTCCTGTTTAAAAAGCTGTGTGTGTTTCACAACTAACCCTGCATACTACATTATTGGGCATGCATGTATACCTTTCCCTATCCTTGTATATCTGCATTGTGTTAGTGTCTGCATAGTGATGCTATTTACCACATAACTACATATATTGCCCCCTGTACCTTTTACTTAATTTAATGATATACAGCTATATCTAGAAACAGATTAATGTATCCACAGAATTATACACTGACACACACACACACACACACACACACACACACACACACACACACACACACACACACACACACACACACACTTTGGTGTTTTATGTCCATTCTGCTCATTCAGCCACTTTGTTTGCCAGAAATTGCAGTTCCTTGCCTAAATATGAAAAGGGCTCATAATTTCATTTTTTGTCTGCAGCATTATGTATTGTAATTAGTCATTCCATATGCATGAATATCTTGTTTTCCCGCCTTACTAAGCTAGAATAGTCCAGTTTCAGAGCTTGCTGATCCCTGGGCTTTGTTTGCAGTTCCTGTTACTGATTCTTTACCTAATTTGGAAGAGAGGAAGTTCCCTTGCTTACCAGTGGGAGTGGGAAGCATTGAGCTGCCTGTTGGTCCAGTTTTGTGAGGTTTCAGCCAGCAACTTGTAGTTTATTGGTCGTTTTGGGCCAGTTCCTAGCTTCTTTCAGCCCCCTGATATAAATTTTTGGCTTGTACCTACTCAGCACAGATCCTCGTGGTGGCCAGCAGAGTAATCCAAGCTTCAGAGAGCTAAAAAAGCGACTTTACCTGATTTAAGTGTAATTTTTGTGGCTTTCCACTGCTACTTATCTAGCAACTGTATTTCGCCTGCTTGCTGATACATTGTTATTGTTTTTTCTGCATTTATTCTGTTTTGCAATTGTTTCTCAGTTTGTTACTTTTAAAATCTGTAACTGTTGCAAATTGTTTGTGTAGGCTGTGATAGCCGATTTATAGCATTTATAAGTGTTTACTGTATCTGTTTCTGCTTGTTTTCTGAAAAAAAAAAAAAACTAAAAAAATATCTCTTGTTTTCCCGCCTTACTAAGCTAGAATAGTCCAGTTTCAGAGCTTGCTGATCCCTGGGCTTTGTTTGCAGTTCCTGTTACTGATTCTTTACCTAATTTGGAAGAGAGGAAGTTCCCTTGCTTACCAGTGGGAGTGGGAAGCATTGAGCTGCCTGTTGGTCCAGTTTTGTGAGGTTTCAGCCAGCAACTTGTAGTTTATTGGTCGTTTGGGCCAGTTCCTAGCTTCTTTCAGCCCCTGATATAAACGCTGTTTAGCGAGCTGCTACTGTTGCACACTAGGGAAGCGCCGGTTAAGCAGATTTAAACTATTAGGGCTACCTAAATTCCACTCTTCAAATTTTCCCTTAAAACTACCTTCCTCGAACTATACTACTGATCTAATCAGCGTATCCTATAACTAAAAAGATCATCTCTACTTGACTCCAAGTAGACTATTCTCTATCTGGTAAACCTAGCACTTGCTCCTACAGTACTTATTACCTTGATACGGTGCTCTTGTCATAGATAGTACCCCAAAAAGGCAAACCCCATTTCTCGGTCACCCACGTCCCGGAATCTTCTTTAAAGTTTTTTTGTCTATTCCTTCTAGCATGTCGAGGGATCAGTTGCTAGTGTCCTCTCCTGCTCAGCTGGTGAACCTGGGAATATTGAGACAATGTTACAATTGCCTCATGTACACAGACAACCCTCTCCTCCTCCCACAAAACACAAATACATGCAAGAGATGCAACTATACAGCCAAACTGGAGGCTGAGCTCTCTCAACATAGGACTGGCAAGACCAGTCAGGAGGAGAAGGTTACCACACACACTATAGACCCAGTCTCACATAGTACCATCACAACCTCAAATCATACACATAAACACTCAAAGACATACTCGGAGGCTCTGATCAAAAATCTACCAAAACAGCAGAGGCCACCAAAGCAGACACCCAAACAACCACCACCTCAGAACACATCACCTGCAACACATAGACCTCACAGTCAGAGTGTCAAACAGTCACAGCCCTTAAGGCCAAACAAAATGCCAGACACACTAGTCATTGGTGACTCCATAGTCAGACACACTGACGTCCTGCTCACCAGACTGAGTAAGGAGAAGGTCACAGTAAGCTGCCTGTCGGGCGCTAGAATCCGCCACATAACGCAAGCACTCAGGTCTCTCAACAGCAGGTACAAATACGACTCAGTCATTGTCCACGCTGGTGTAAATGACCTGAGACGTACCTCCTTGGACTACATGAAAAGAGACATTGAGGAGCTCTCTGATTATGTAGCCCAGGCAGGTATGACCCTGACCTTGAGCAGTATCCTTCCTTCATCTTGTCTCTATATTGTGGCATCATTCTTGGTGATCAGCTTTAACAATTGGCTTAATGTCTGGTGTCATTCAAAGGGGATCCAGTGTCTGTCTGCCTGGGATGACATGCTGGACAAGCCACGCTGCTCAAGGGATGGCTTGCACCTGTCACCCCTGGGATTCCGGATATTGGCAAAGGTTCTTGCCACCCCCATAGTGCCTTTTTTAGGCAAGGCTCAAATTCTAAACCTACCACCCTAGAACACAAAAAAGGAAAAAAACTAAGGTTAATGCTGCTCAATGCCAGAAGTCTGAATCTCAAAATGCACGCACTCGAGGCCCTTCTCAGTATGGAGAACATCGATGTCTGTGCTGTGACAGAAACCTGGTTCAAGGCTCCTGAGAGCACCCCAGCACTATCAGGTTTTACCTCATATCATGCTCCGCCCCAAAATCCGGACAATACCAAGAAAGGGGAGGGGTATCCATATTCATCAAGGACACCCACACCTCAAGACTGGTTGCAACGCACGATGCATCGGAGACCATCCAGGTGCAATTAACCATAGGCAAGACTGCTCTGCAAATTGTAGCATGTTACAGGCCACCCTCACAAACTCAGGAACCTCACATGGCCTTCCTGAAAACACTAGAGGGGATAACTGTATCACCAAACACCATCATACTAGGTGACTTCAATTACCCTAATATAGACTGGGAACACTACTCAAGCCCAAACACCCTAGCCCAAAAGTTCCTGGAATTCATAAACTCAAATGCCATGGAACAACTAGTTACCATCCCCACAAGAGGAGATAACATACTTGACCTCATCATCACGAACATGGGAGCACAATGTTCAACACCGGAAGTATACCCCTCACTGGTGAGATCAGATCACAAACTAATCTCGCTGGAGGTCCTCATCCCACCCCCACCTGAAATAAAAAAGACCACAGTAAAGAACTTCTCGAAAGCCGACTTCACACTTCTAAAGACTAGTGTGGTCTCCTTTAAGGCCCCCAAGCCGGCGGAAAACAGTACACAGGCCGCTGAATCACTTACAAATGCCTTCTACCAGCACCTGCAGGACTGCATGGATAAGGCAATCCCAAGCAAAACAAAGACTCTTTGTACCAAAGGCAAGCGTCCAGTCTGGTGGACCCCAGCCATAAACAAACTCTACAACAAAAGGAGGAAGCTACTATAAGATGGACCAAAATCCTTAAAAGGTAAGACACCCTTGATCACTATAAGTAAAAAACTAAGAGCTCTCATAAAATCATCCAAAGCAAATATTGAGAGAAAAATAGCTAAAGACTCAAAAGACAATCATAAGGCCTTCTTTAGCTATGTTAGAAACCTGGGAGGAAACTCCCAGATATGCTCAGAACTAGTTCAAAATGATGTGAAGATTACTGATCCTACGGACATTGCCAACATACTGGCTGACAGATTCAGTGCAAACTTCTCCCTCCCCCTCCCACCCAAAAGGAGAGATATCTATACCAAATGATTGCAGCCCCCCAAACATCTCCAACGCCCAAGTGAGAACTGCTCTCTCCAAAGCAAAAAACACAGCATCCATGGGACCTGATGGTGTCCCCGGCTGTGTACTCCACGAACTCAATGAGGAATTAAACCCACAGCTAGGACAGCTGTTTAATCAAAGTCTTACCTCTGGATACGTACCCAGGGAGTGGCGCACTGCAACTGTGGTCCCACTTCACAAAGGCGGTGCCTCCACCGACCCTGGAAATTACCGGCCCATTAGCTTGACAAGCCTTATCTGCAAAGCCATGGAGAGGATCATAATGGATCTCATAAATAAAGACATAGGAATTTGCAGACTTTGGATCCAACCCAGTTTGGCTTTGTCAAAGGCAGATCATGCCTTTTAAACTTGGTTGACTTTTGAAACAGTCACCAAAGCCATTGATGAGGGAAAGGCAGTCCATACAGCCTACCTCAATCTGGCGAAGGCCTTGATACAATACCCCACTCGGGTATCATTGAAAACTCATCAGCTTAAATATTAACCCATACATCACAAGATTGGTTGCAAACTGGCTGAGTGACAGAACCCACAGGGTCAGAGTTGCTGGCGCCATGTCAGACTCAAAGCCTGTCACAAGTGGTGTCCCACAGGGCTCAGTCCTGGGCCCACTCTTGTTTGGCATCTACTAAGTACAAGCAAACACAGGAGGGTTATGGCTGACAAAGTTTGCAGATGACTGCAAACTGGGCGCCATAGTAGAAAACACATCTGACACAGATATCCTTCAGAAGGGTCTCACAGAAACGGATAACTGGTGCCAGAGCCATGGCCTAAAGTTAAATGCCAACAAATGCATAGTCATACCCTTTGGGAAAAACAAGGTTACCCCTAGCTACCAAATAGGTGGCAATCCACTGAGCACAGAAGAAGTTATCAGGGACCTGGGGACCCAGGTTGATAGTAGTCTGTCATTCGACACCCATGTAGCTAAAGTAGTTAGGAAGACCTTCTACATTGCCCACCTTATCATGAAGGGATTCTCATCTAGATCAAGGGAGGTCATTGTCTCCCTCTACTCATCACTCATCAGACCAATGATTGAGTACAATGCCCCATTCGGAATGTATCTGACCCGACACTTGCAGCAGCTGGAGAGGCCACAAAAGTTCCTCACCAAAAGGATAAAGGGTCTCAAAATCTGTCCTATGCTGCCCGACTGAAAAACTCCAGCTCTATTCAGTCGCCACCGCTTGCTCAGAGGTGACCTTTGCCTAACATACAAGGCCATGTCAAACCCAGATTTGATGAATATGCTTCACCTCAAAAAATCTAGATCCATCAGAGCCACAAGGGCGGAGACTTAAACCTCGACGCAGCTATTAATAGGACGTGCTGGAGGGATAGATTCATCACGCAAAGACTGCCTATGCTGTGGAACAAAATCGCGGTATATGTGAGGCAGAGCACCTCGCTGGCCTTGTTCAAGAGAAATCTTGACCAATGGATGGGAGATCGCAGATATACCCCAGGGATTACCTCAGTGTCACTGCTCGACAGAGGCACAGCAAAATAATGGGTATAGTTCCCCATACTAAAGGGGTGGCGTAAGCCACAAAATTATGGGCTAGGCTTGTAAATGCCCTCGGGCAGATAGCCTAGTATGAACCTATGAACCTATGAACCTATGAATATAATGAATATTAGATAGTAAAATTGCTGAGCTTAGGAGCTTTTTACTTTATAAATCTATAGAGTAATGCCTTGTGAATGGAATTAAACTGTTTAATGTCTTGGGGGGGGCACTATGGTCATTAGTTAAAAAAATGCAGTAATTTTTCCCCTGCTAGCAATGTATCCAGTTGGATTACACTAAAGGGCAGCAGTTTGTTTTGTAAGACCCAGCAGTTTATGGATAGAGCTCCCTTACATGAATTGGACAAAGTCATTTACCTGTTTCACTGCTTTTTAGAAAAGAGAAAATCCCTTTGTAACTAGTATGTTGTATTAAGTTAATGCAGCTACCACTGACCTTTAGTTTAGGACACATTTATGTGTGTATTAAGGACAGGAAAATAAAATTAAATCCTTTTCTAAAATAAATTAGTATCATATTGCATTTCTTTTAAGAGTATTGGAACTGATAGCATGTCTAGCCTTGTGAAATTGAAATCTTGTTTGCAATGCTCATTTTAAATGTATACTTGTCATGACTGCGACTAAATGGTTTGTATGTTTTGTGATCCAAGAACTTACTGCATGTTATATAAAAATCTCCAGCACATATCGAACTACGTAGTTCTCAGACTAAAATTATGATGTCAGTATTACATCACACAGATGACTTCTGCCATTAGTCATTTTTGGGATGCAGTCTTGTAGAAATGCATATTTGTGATTAAAGAGTTTTTTAAATGTGATGAATACATGCATAAACAGTCTACTAAAACAGACACACAACATTCATTTCTCTCCTTCTGTATAATTACATCAGTTTAGAAAACTGTAATTAATCACTGAAGTTGATTATCTTTCCTAACATGAACCTCTGAGGGCAGAATGATGTTTTTTGTGTTTTATTTTTTATGTGAATTGTGTTGGCTAGCTTTACTATTATATTTCAAGTGCCTTAGGTGTTTGCATAATATTGTCTGAATTACTGTTTCATGTTTCCTGAATTAGTCTTGACAGAACAAATTCAACTGTCTCTTCAAGGGAATTAGGCTTGTTTGCGCCTCTGGAGTTGAGCTGCTTATCTAGTCATACGTGTAGATTAATTCATACTTTAGGTTTAATGCCCTGATTGATGATATTCATCAGATTTTATTCTTTATAGCCTGCTAAATCATTTACAAAAGACACTAATATGCATATGTGACGCTGAGCATACTTGAGAAGAGAGGAACGTGAAACCTGCTCAATATGCAGCATGCAAAATAAGTCATTTGGTAATTTCTGCACTGCTGCAAAAATGTGCTCATGTGATGCATTAGATGTTTTATAATTCATGTTATTAGATTGCTGTGAAAATTAACAGTCATAAATCTGGAATATTTAAAAAAATAGTTGATGGTTTAATTGCATGGTGACACATATTATGACACTGAATTCTGTGAGAACACCCAGGAACTCCCGCCCCCATGATGGTTACTCCCATCCTTCCCTGAGGGACTGGGGAGAAAGTTAATATATGTGCCATTTTAAGGTACTGCTTTCAAAATAATAAGATGATGTTCCTGTTGTAAGGGGTTACAGTAGTTAATCAGAACTCCATGGAACTATATGCTTAAAAGGATCTGTATTAGGTCACCGAAATGGCATTCTGGCGAACATCTTTTCAGTAATCCATAATCAGCAAAACTCGCTTCAACAATTTGCTGAATTCTCTAAGGACAACAAAATAGTTGCCCAAAGGATATTGGAAACTACAGGACTTTGCCCTTTTCTCCACTGTAGTACAATCTCGGAGTTGGTACAGCAGTTAGCAGGGTGTGTTCAAGTCATGTAAATGTTGGTCTGTTATGCTTTGGGCAGCTATTTAGTTGCCCTTAGTAAATTCAGCAAATTGCTGATGCAATTTTCACTGATTACTGGTCACTAAACAGGTGTTTGCTGGAATAACATTTTGGTGAACTAATATAGACCCACTTAAAAGGAAATCCCTCAGCAAGTGGCTACTTTTTATTTTGTATTGTTAGCTAAGTACATTTTATTTTATTTGCATTGTTTGCTGGAAAAGTTGAACTGTCTTTGAAAGCCCTTTTCAGTGGGGACCAGAGGAGGAAAACTCCAAAAAAGTAACAGAATGTAGTGTATAGTTGAACAAATGTACATTCAAATATACAGTTAGTAGCTGAAAACGTGCCTAGACATAATAAAGCATTGAATAATGCTTGGTCAAAGGATGAGCAACATTAGGAAATATTGCATAACATTAAATGATATTATAGTACTAATTATAGGAGTCCTGTGTTGGCATATATCATTATATATTTAATGTAAATGGCAGTAGATCATTTCACATTCCAGAAGCATTCAGAAGAGCATATTCCTTCACAGAAGAGCATAATGCCTCTGGTAACACACACAATTTTTGAAAGAAAAGGTTCATAACAGAGGGTTTATTGTGTGCTGGCTAAGGAAAATTAAGTTGGGAGTGAAGCACTTGCAGGCAATTAACTAAAGCTATATTAAATGATTAATGGTATGGTAGTTGTATCTAAAAAGCTAACTTCTAACCGACTACATAGGGGAAATAAAATTTAGGTGAAAGAGATGGTCAGCGGAGATTAATCCAACGATAGAGAGAGAATGATAGATACAATTATTTTTGAAATATGATTGTAATAAGGACTTGGAGAGGTCAGGTTTGCTTATCTATTATATGGAGGTGAGTAGGGAAATCCAAATTTTAGCAGCACAGAGCTATGGAAGAGACTGATTTATGTCAAGAATGTATCTTAGGAGTGAAGATTTCTAGTGGGAGTATACCACTGAATAAAATTTTAAGGGGTGGGCAGCTGTCAAGTATGAGCTACTTTGACTTGATAGTAGTTAAGGTAATTTAGGTATTCAAGCCACATACCTTGTTTTATGGTAGTAAGTTCTATTTTTCACTTTGATAGCAAAATTTGCTATTTTATTGAAGTACTGGTCATGTTTAGCAAGGTGGGTTGAAAGCAACACTGTGAAGATAGGCCAGCATATGAAGGTAGGCAGTTGCTATGAGTTTGTGAGTTCATACTAGGAGTTGGCCCATATAGCTGTCAAAGGATTCTGGTTTATTTTCTTCACTAACTTATGTGTAGATCAGTTTTTAGACATTTTTTTTTTCCAATAATTCTTTTATTTTCCATAATATGAAACAATGCATACAGCAAGAATGAAAAAACATTGTAGTAGTGAACATTAAAATTAGGCGTTGAATAGTTACAGAATATAATAAGTATCCAAACAATTTAACATAGATATAAGTGAGAGAGAGGATAAAACATAAGGAAAGCATTGTCAGCGATGAAACCAAACAAACTATTATATACAGTATTTACAACATAATGTGCTGCACTTCCACTACAATAATAATGCTTGAAGTAGTAAGAGCAAAAAAAAACAGGAAATAATATTAAAAGAATTATCAGTGGTTCTCCATAAGTTAACAAGGACAAGAGTATATGTTGCACTAGATGTACTACTGGGGAGTTATTCACTAAGAACTAAATCTAAAAGTTTCTTCCATAGTTTACTAAAATAAGCTCTTTTTTTTGGACCCTTTATAATGAATTTATGAGCTGAAATATGTCTGTGAGCCATTTCTTTAAATTTTCCCCAACTAAGTTTGGTGCGATCTAACCAATTGCTAGTGATGTATAGTTTAATAAGTGAACAGAGGATAATTAAAATGTGAAGTTGCATTTTTGATACTTTGGATGTAGGAATGTGAAGAATAGCTGTTTCCCACGAGAGAGTGGAGGTGTAATAACCCATTTTTTCCAGACGGACTTTCAGAGAACACCAGAGTTTGTAAGAATGTTTGCAATACCACATAATGTGAAGCAAGTCCGCTGGATAGGAACAACAGGTGCAGGAAGGAGATGAATTGGCGTTAAATTTATTAAGAGTTACAGGAGTATAATACGCGTTGTTGTTTAGCATCATTTGTGTATATAGGAGTTTTTTGAAAAGGGAGAGCTCTAAAGTAGATTTTATAGCTGAGAGTTTTTGATCCTCTGTAATGGTAGGTCCGACGGTATTCCAGTAGTTGGAGAAAAGACAGTTTGAATCGTAAATCATGTTAGTCAATAGCTTGTAAGAGGATGATATTGTTTTTTTAGTGCTCGAAATTGCAGAAATAACTTCAACTAGTTTAATTCCTGAGTATTGGGAGAAAGATTAAAAGGTTGTGCCAGTATAGTTTCTCTTAGTTGTCGAAGAATAACTGTGTATTTCTTATTAGTTCCCAAGATTAACCGTATCTCTGGTAAAGTTTTAGACCTATATTTGAGAATATCCCATACATTGAGATCCTTGATAAGAGGGAATTTAGTAAGGTCAATCATTACATTATTAATTTTAAGGTTTGGGTTCTGATGCAACGGTTGTAGAAGAGGTAGAACCTTTTCCAGATTGATATCTTTAATAAGGTTTTGGAAAAGCCTGATTTTGTTTCAGAGATTGAGCTAGATTACAATTGTTCATAGAAGTAGTGGATAGAAAAGGAATAGCCTGAGGGTTAATTTTGTTAGTTATAACATGTTGATACCAAATTCTAACCCAGGCTGGATAGTGTGTTTGTGTTTTGATGTTAAAACTTGAGATAGACCAAACCCTAATTGAGCAGATAATCTTGTAGTATAATTGGAAGTTTGGAAGACTTAGCCCCTTTTCCTTAGGGTAGGTTAATTTGGATCCTAACTGATTTAGGGAACCAAATGAAACCAGCTAGTTCTTTGTTGATTTTGGAGAAAAAATTATTATAAACTAACACATCCAAAGCATTGAGTTGAAATAGAAGTCTAGGTAGGATATTCATTTTCACAATAGCTGCTTTGGACAGGAAAGCTAAATTCATATGCTTCCATCTTTGTAGATCTTGTTGTATATTAGACCATGTTTTAAGTAAATTATTTTGAAGCATAGAGGCTTGGTTATGTACAAAATGGATACCTAAATATTTAAGGCTATATGTTATTCGGAAAGAGGATTCAGGGAAATAAAAAGATTTATGGGAGTTGGGGTTTATTGGGAATATATGAGATTTTTTATTGTTAATTTGGTAATCTGATGCGATAGAAAATTTCCTTATGGCATCCAGAATTTTGGGTAAGTCTGAGTTGGGTGACTGAAAATATAAATTGAGATCATCAGCAAACGCTGATAGTGCAACCTGTGTATTTAGGATTTTAGGTATATTGTGATAAGTATTCTGAGTAATATAAAGAAATAAAGGCTCTATAAAAATGTTAAAAAGGAAGGGTGAAAGTGGGCACCCTTGTCTTGTTCCATTAGTGATCAAAATTGGCTCGGATCTCTGTTTATTTATGTAAAGGTAAGTTTGAGAATTTGTATAAAGTATTCTAATCATATCCGAAAAGGAGTTTTTAGACATTTATCAATGACTGAATGTAGGAGTCCTGTGTGGGAAACAGATTCAGTGGTGGTATAATGAGAGGAAAGGGGGGTGAAAGTTTTTATGTTAAGAGTTCAGTTTATTGGCGAATAGAATTAGCTTAGTTTTTCTTTATGGTTTTATACAAAGTTGGAGGATTCAATGGAGGTAAATGACATTTGGGTAAAGTTAGTATATTGTGAGGGTCTCTGTTGCAGTGAGGTTGGGGAAAATTTTACTCAGATTCAAGTGTGTTTAAGCTCTGTTTACTCTCTTCTGTGTCTTAGTTCCCGGGGAAAGCTGCTACCCTGTGTCATTTTAAGGCAATACTTTCTCCATAATAGCTTGCTCCATTTCAAAGAGGTTATAGTAATTAGCTGATGCTCCCTGGGTTTAGATCAAAACCAGGAAGATCCAGAGTGATTATAACTATAAGCTAGTAGAGGCTGTGTTTTGCACCAAGATGCAGTGATGCGTCTGTATGTTATTGCATGACTGGCATTATTGAAGTGGCTAGGACAAGGTAACAACATAGACCAGCTGAGCGACAGCTATAAGTGATGCTAGTTGAGTTTTATTTCTGAATCTGCAATTAATTGCAGAACAATAACAACTGTGGTTGGCACAGCTGCACAGTGGGTAGTGTTGTCACTTTACAGCAAGGGGTTCCCTAATTTGATTTTCGGCTGGGTTGTCTTCTGTGTGGAGTCACATGTACTCCCTTCATTCACATGGGTTTCTTCCAGGTGGTCCGGTTTCCTCCCACATTCCAGAGACAAACAGCAGGTGGATTGAATGTACTAAATTGGCCATAGGTAGGTGGGTGTGTGTGTATGCCAGTGTCTGGTGTGGAAGAGCTACGGCGGCAAGGGTAGCCCCACCCTATAGTGTAAACATTGGCTCTAGATGATTGTCACTGTTGAAGTGATACCCTGACTCCATGTGCAAAAATGGGGGAAAAAGGGGTTATGGATGGAACAACTTTGGGATATTGGGAATTAGTTTGTGTTTTGTCATCCAGTGTACATTTTAGAAATAAACTAGGTTATAAACATTACTCTAAAACTTGTCCTTTACTAATTTTATACAAGCATTTTGAGCTGGGAATAATTATTACTTATTTGTGTTTCTTTAGAAAGGCTCACAGCTATTTTGTTTCATTAATGTTTCTCTTGGTATGTGGTTATTCAGCATTGCTGAATTGCTGTTTAATGCTGCAGTGCATTATAAGAGTGATAGACTATTCAAAAGTCACCAGAAATGTTTGTATTTCATTGCAGACACTTATCTGAGATTTTACATCATTTGACTGACAGCTTCCCCAGTAATTAATATCTATGTGTAACAGTAGCAGTTATTTATTCAGTTACATAACGACCAGATTGTAGGATACTGTTGTCATTGAAAAGACTCCTGCTTTTTAATATTTTACTCATGATACAGCATCGGTTGTAGTATATAGTAGCTTCTAGAAGTGGGTTAATATATGTAAACTGTTGAGTCCCCAGACAGCTTTTGTGTTAATGATTTACTATATAGGTGATAACATTGAAACACATGAATAATAACCACTGAAGATGAAATTTTACATCCAAATAAGGACAGCTGTAACAGATACAAGTACCTTTTAAACTGGTACAAAGTGATAAGCAATACTGACACAAGATTTCTTCTTAAATATACTTAGACCATATTGGTGTTAGATATGATTTTAACAATTGTTGGCAATTTAAATAACTGCTGAACCCCAAATGACTGATACTGAGGGAAATATTGAAGGTCCAAGTAATTATGTGATCTTGATATTAAAAACAAATAACAAGTGGTGTGTCTAATATACTTCCAGCTTCATTTAAATGGGGATGATTAAACAAGCAATAACACCATCTAGGGTGAGCATTATAGCAAAATAATGGACCATCCAAGATTGTTGCGAGGTATAAGGCTTCACTGCCCCTGGAAGGTCTGTTATTTCTCTTTAGAGAATGAATGGGCAATCTGTACATCTTTACTCTGATTAAAGGATGAATGTTGTCCAGCAGGGTGTTAATGTACAAGTAATATTAAGCGGTAATGAAACTTGGACAGTAAAAAGTAATCAGGCTTAGTTTGTCTATGCTCGCTAAATAGGCTTTGATTTTATTGAGGGTAAAATGTAAAATAAAAATAAAAGTGTGTGCGCGTGTGAGACAGCATAAAGCAACATCTTCCTAATGCATCAGTCAATGCTCATTCCCTTAACAGTAAAAAGCAATAAACTTTTGTCTGGCATTATTGACCGACTTTAATGTTCAGTAATTTACAAGCACGTTGATCATACTGAGAGTTACAAAGCAGCCCTATGCTGCAATATCAAGGGCAATAAAGAGACATAAGGGAACAGTTGCATTGTCTTGCATTCCATGATATTTTTTTACATTCATTTGCTCATAATGAGACATCGGAACTGTGTTCACTCACAAAGTGACTGCAACTGCTGGGCATGTGTGTATATTTATATGTACATGTGTGAGTCTGTTTTTCTAAAGTTTTGTGTGTGTGTTAGTGCAGATATTAAATACTTGCATAAATATACTTCTGATGAAAAATTCTTGGTCCAACAATTACTTATGCTCCAACATTAGGTGTACAACTATTTTACAAAAAAAATATAAAAGAGGTACATTTTTAATACTTTATTGAAGTTCAATAATGTCTGACAAGGTTTGTGTTTTTGTGAAAATAACGGCCTTTTAGGGGTGTAGATGTCGGCATTAGGTATCTCAGCATCCCTGGGAGGTATACCATTATTTCCCTAGTAACACACAATCCATCCGGTATTACTACTTACATAATGTCCCCCAGAGGGTATTACTGCACTTGGATAATGGGTTACCTGTTAAATTACGTTGTATTTGTTTTTATTTCATTATTATACATTTTTAATGTTTGTACTGAAAAAAATTCCTCCACTTAATGTTTCAAAGTAGATGTAGCATATGTTGGAGGAGGTATCTTACATCTAAAATATAAGTTATACAAGTATTTAATGTCCAGATACACACACATGCAAAGAAATGTGCCCTCCAATTAACAGACACTTTCTTGATTGAGAACACCTCAGATGTCTCCTCATGACCAAATGAATGAATGAAAAAGTTCATGCAGTGGAAAGTATTGCAAACTACTGTGCCTCTCTGATTTTACAGAGTGTGCCCCTACCTTTTGCCTCATACTTGTTTTGAGATTTTAATGAGTACAACATCACATTAAATAAATAAGCAATTGCAGATAAAACACTTGCTGCATAAGGATAAGATGAAAAAAATAACACAATGCTTTAAATAGCAAGAACCTTAAGAAAACTATATACATAATTATCTGCAATTAACCCCCCTCTCCATGTTGTAGAAATCCTTATGCACTTTCTTTTTTTTTTCCCTAAATACACAGTAGTCTAGGATGTGTCTTGCCATTATTTCTCCCTGTGAGTTCTTTTTTGTGGACAGTATCCCTTTTACACTTTTGCTGTACAGCTCCTTACCCAACCCCCTAATAAGAAAAGTATCTTTTTTTTTTTTAATACATATTCCTTCCCTCTTCTCTCGCTAACCCTAAAAGACAGAATTTCCAATTCCTTGGAACCCACTCCTTAAAGTCCTTTACCACTCCTTAATTGTTTCCCCCAAACACTTGTAGAGAATCTCACAATTGCAAAGCATATGAATATTTGCCACTTCTATCTCCCCACATCTCCAACAGCTCCCTAATCCCATACCACAGAGACCAGATATCTACAACAAAGTCCTATACCATCTGTGCAACCATCTCATATGGTGGTCTCAGACTGTGGGAAGCACCTTCAGGTAAACTCTAATTTTGAACATTCTGTCCACTTTTGTGTGGAAAATTTAATGTCTTTTTTTCTCCTCCATTCGCATTGTCTCCACCTCTCACATATACTTGAGCAGCATTAGTATGCTGTAGATCTGGCTACAAGTAAAGTTCTTTTCACCCTCAGTAGACCAGGCATTACCCAGGAAGACAAGACCAGACAAATCAGTCTAGTCAGCTTGTTTTAATTGTTCAAATTTTAACCAAGCCCTCTTGGGTCAACTTTATTTGGATTTGAAAATGTTCCATTCATAAAATGTTACATTACGTCTAACCACGTGCTGGAGCAGGATCCCTATGGTGTTAATGCCCTTATTCCTTAATGTTCTCCACAACACATGCTGGCCAAAAATTATTTTATTATGAATGCTCCATAAGCCCCCTCACAAAACACCCAATAGCCCTGCCTAGGTCCCCTTTAATATCTTGAACTTTTCCAGAGGGTCTAAGTCTCCAGAATCCCCACTGGCCTCAATACTCCTGCATATCCTTTGCAAAATCAGTCCAGATTTGATTAACCACAACTGCAGATGCAAGAGCATGGAGCTCAATATCTTGCATCCGCCAGCATCCATAACTTAAGGGAATTCAATATCTACCTTTGGTGATCCTTGCTCTACTGCCTACCATTCCATACGTGTATTTATCATACACACACTGGATTTTCTGTAGGCAATCCTTAACCCAAGATGGCAGATGCCTTCTTGCATGCAGTATGTTTGTGAGGATCATTATTTCTATTAAACTGATTCTAACAATTAACATAAAAACTTTTAGTGGACAAATAAATAAGGAAGATACCTGGTGAAATGAGGCCAAGTGGTTACTGACATTTAACTCCCTCTCAGAATCCAGCATCTTCAAGCCCAAGTAATATGGGGCACTCTCCCCAACAGCCCTATACTCCCCTATCATTTTTGTACTCCTTCCATCTCTAAGTTGTGTGGTTTTATTAAAATTGCATTGTAGTCCTGAGATGCACTTCAAATATCTGTAATAGTTAGGATGTTCTAGTATTTTATCACTGGCCAGTGTATAGTCATAAGCAAACATACTGAAAAGCTTGCATTTGTAGGGGACATCTTGTATAGACTGATCAATCCACTGTGTTAAGGTCTTGATAGCTAAAATAAAAGGTATGGATGTTAAAAGGCACCCCTGTCTGGTGCTCCTACTCGTAACTATTTCACAATTCAAATTCCATTCATCAGTAACTGTGCTTTAGCAATCCTGTATGAAGCCATGCCCTAACTGTGGAATTTCTGCTCCACCCCAACTTCCTTCAGTACATGAAACAGGAAAGCCCACTGTAGCAAGTCATACACTTTTCTGATATAGATCAAGATTATGTCTTCATTAGTTCAGCCTTCCTTGTGTGCACAAGCCAAAAACTTTCTTAAAAAACACTAATTACTCTCTCCAGAACGACCCTTCACAAACCCCCAGTGATTAATGTGTACCAACCCATGTATAGAGTTTTGCAACCTTCTGACTAATATTGATGCCTAACATTTTGGCATCCACATTGGTCAGGGAAATGAGTTTCTAATTCCCTTCCAGCCTTTTATTATGGTCATGCTAAGCGAGCAGAACAACCAGTGCTTAAGTGAAGGACACTGGAGGTTCCCAAGTAACTGTACCATTATAATAATTTAGGGAATTTATTGAATAAACTTTTTCTGAGATCTTATGGGTAAAAGTCCACTGAGAAGCCATGACTTACCTGATTGAAGAGCACTAATTCCCTCCATAATTTCCAGAGATGAAACCTCTCTATCCAGTACCTTGTGCTCTTCTTCACACAACATATTTCCTGTTCATTTAAAAGGGTGGTTTCAAAACTCTGCTCCCAGCTTATACCTTCCTACTGATATATATAGCCCAGAGAAAAATTCCCAGCAAAGCTCTGTGGGATATCCTTCTGGTTCCAGACTATATTCATGGACTTTTCTATTGCTGAGAAAAGATTGCCTCTTGATTTTGCCTCATTTGTTTGCTCTGTCCTTTATAAATATTTCATTTTCTGGCTATTCATTTTAGATTGCAGTCAAACCTTATGCTCCATTTACTTAAGGGTATATTTAAAAATTGTACCTGATTGTTAGTTTGTTTAGAACAAGTTATGGTCTCACTCACTCTCTCATACACAGACACACACGCACACATTCATTAATGTTCTGTTTTGTTTTCCATGCTTTCTAAATGCATCTTTTAAAACTGTGCTTAATAAAGGAAAGAAATGTAGTAAACCATTGTAAATAGTGCTGCAGTTACTTTCCCATTTCATTTACTTTTTATTTTGCACTCTAAACAGCCATGTTTAACAAACCTAAACAAAATGGTGACCATTTTATTTTTATATATATAGGTTCATAGGTTCATAGATTAATACTAGGCTAACTGCCCTTGCAAGCCATTTTAAGCCTAGCCAATTACCCCTGTGAGATTCAAACTCTATAGCTTGTGTTTGTAAGGCAAACACTTTAACCATTAGGCCACCCTCCCAACCCCATAGCACCTTTATATGCTGCCATGAAGTGGCAATTGTTTTTACTAGGTAATACCTGTACATGCCTCTCAACCTCTTAGAGTAAGAAATCTGGACAAAGTCATAAGTAAAAGTGGGACAAAACCCCAAAAATAGGGACAATTTTAAAATATTGATCTTACAAACTTAGAAACTTGATAAAATAACAGGTTTTGCATTTGCATGAATTTTCTGAAGGGTATGAAGTCTAAAACTCAAATGTCTGTCATTGTTTTCTAACTTCAGTCTTTAATGATTTGCCACTAATTTGCCAGGAAAGCACAATTTTATGAAAAACGGACAAAAAAGGAGTCAAAAATCTGGACATTCTGCAAAAAATATGTACAGTTGAGAGGTGTGTGTAACCTGTACATTAATACACTACGGGAGTAATTTCATTCTCCAACAGGCTATTGTCATTTCCTCCATTATTTAAATGATACATTGACCAACAATGACATGTGATTAATAGCATTAACTGAATTGGCTGGAATATTAACGAAAAAGGAAAAGTAGATAAATCTGCCCCTCCACCATTGGGGAAAGAAGAAAAGAATGCTGGAGGCTTCTGTGAGTACACTAAACACTAGCTCATCTAGGCAAACATGGTCAGGTATACCTAAGCAAACAAGCGGCTAAAGTAACTTTTACCAAATTAAATGTATGAAGTAGAATCAACCCCTCTGGATCATGTCTCCGACACAAATCAGGATAGAAAGCAGACATGTGAGACTTCATAATTTTGAGATGAGAAGATATGCTTTTTAGGTCAGACAGGCAGAATGCAATCGTAACCTGTGTAATAGGCTGCAAATGGAGGATATAAAGTAAAATGTGTATGAGAAATGATGTTTAATCTTGATATGATTACTGTAAGGAGTAGTGACAAAGAGAAAACCAGTAAGGATGTAGTACTTAGTTGCACGATTTCCAACATATCATTAAGGTTTTGCATTGAGGGAAAAGATGGGTAAAGCCCTGACTATGAACGTGATTAGAAGCTTGGGCTCATCGGAGTCTAATAAGTGAGAATGGGTTTGCCTATCCCATAGTGGAGAGTGAGACTTCCAGATGATCTTGCGTACCTCCACTCCAGGATGTTGTCCATGTTAGTGAATGTGGATTGAATCAGTGAGGCGATAGTACTGATGTTGGATTGCATGTGGGCCTAGCTACCCATCCCAGTGACACTAGTCTTTGTTGACCATGGATCAAGGGGCACACACTAATGATTAAATGGCCACTGTTGGCCCCTACATTGACAGAGTTGCCTTAATCATCCCAAAGGGAGAGGGGTTAGAAATGTTCATATAAATGCTCTTATCGATTCATACGTATTTACTAGACTGAAGACCACAAGGGCTTTTTTAAGCCTAGCCATGCATTGCAAATCTCTGACATGTTCTTGTACCCTTGATAAGTGTAAGCAGGGGCTTGGAAGATGAAAGATTTACAATCAGGGGCTTGGGACATGAACCATTTACAGGTTGTCTGTGTCCATTAGAGACATAGGTGCCAGGCCAGGTATGAATTTTTTGTTTCCCATCCAGTTTGTCCAAGTTACACTTGAATTGGGTTAGGGAGGAACTCTGCTTCACATGGATGGGAGCCTGTTCCAGAGACAGGGTAGTCTCTGGGATAAATGCCTCTCTCTCTCCAGCAGGTCCTGTTTATATCACAGGTAAGGTTTAAGTCTTTAGAACGTGTAATTATGGTCTTATGTGTTTTGCAGATATGCAGGAGGTCCATCAGAGTGGGGTCTTACAATGCCTTGTTTGCCAGACATAGATCTTCCTTCAAGGGCCTGTAGGAGACAGAATGCAGGGATATGGCCTTGAGGCAGTCTGCACAGGACATGTTACTTATGTTTTCTTTCTTTTAGTAAGGAATCTCTGTTAATGTTCCAGTTGTTGGATATAGCTGGTTAGCTACATACCAAAGGGGGCATAGTACTCACTGATGCCAAATACAATGGAACAATGACTTCTTTGGACCTGGGTACCATACCTTTGTTTTATAAGTTGCACAACATAGAATGATTTCTTCACTACTGTGGACACATGATTGTCAAAGGCTAGATTACTGTTCATGCGTGTCCCCAAGTCCTTGACTACTGGGTCAACTCTTAGGGGTGTGTTGTCAATATGATAATGACCAAGAGCGAATGACTTTCTGAAGGATACTATTATGCATTTCTTGACATTGTTTTAGTGAATGGATGTGGCAATATCTGTTTGTGTCAGCCCTTCCATGAGAACATTTGTGTCAGTGGGTGATACAATCAGTCCTAATTTGCAATCATCTGCAAATGTAGTCAGCCAGAGGACACTGATGTTGGCCTTGACTTCAGAAAAGTAAAAGCCAAAAAAGAGGACCAATCCTTGAAGGATTCTGCTTGTGAGTTGTCTCTTTGTAGAGGTGGACTCCCCAGTTCTAACTTCCTGGTTCTTGTCTGTGAGCCAGCTGGCTATCCACTGGGTGACATGAGGGTTTGTACTTAACCTCTTATGGGATTGTGTCAAATGCTTTGGCCAGGTCCAGGTACACAGTGTGAACCATTTTGCCCTCAACCATTGCCTTGGTGACTTTCTCAAAGAAGCTGTTATCTCTTTTACTGATATAGTCAACAAAGCTAGAGATGCCAACATACAGGCCTTTAACATGGTCTCACATGACAAACCTCTTCACCAACTATCATCATTAGGTTGTTCAATACCCTGCAAGCTGTGGTTTAACAGCTACCTATCCAATAGACAACACTGTGTAAAGTGGCAAGGTTCTCTATCGCAATACCAGACGAACAAAACTGGTGTCCCTTCTCGGACCCCTACCCTTCAATATATTCATCAATAATGTACACACTGCCTGCTGTCACAGCACATTAATCCAATATGTTGTTGCTTCCATGATCATTTCCTCCTCTAACAAGATGTCGGAGCTGTTACAAAAAAAAAGAATGCCTTTACCTCAATAGAATTATGCCTAAACGAAGCACAATTACTGCTTAATCCTAACAAAACTAAATTTTACTTTTCACTACTAAAATATTCATAGTTGTGTACAATGTTTGTACTTGCCAACATTCTTAAACTTAGTTTTCTCAACTGGGCCCCTAAGAGAGACATTTCAGTGTTCAAATGTATGGATGTCAGATCCCGGACTTCATAAAAAATTATTGTAAGCCTGGATCCATGAGGATAGATTCCATAGACTAGGCACTATCTTATATCAATTATCCAGTTTCCTTAAAAAAAAAAAAAAAAAAAAAATACATAATTATCTGCATTTATAATTTCAGCAGATACCGCCTTTTCCCTGGTCTTGCCTGAAAATTAACCACCTCCTAGCTTTTGTCTTCATCTTTTCAAGTGTTATTAATGAGTAATTATTTCTTGGGCAATTAAGATGCAAGAAGCTTACACCAATGTTATTTTCATTTATTTTATTGATACTCTGTTATAGACCAAAAAATATCAACTTAATCCTCAATAATGAACAGAGCATATATGAATTTCCTCAAATGCTTTTCTTATTTTTACCCTCTTTACTCCCTTGGTGTGTTCCACGGTGGTGCAGCGGTAGCGTTGTTGCTTCACAGCAAGAGGTTCTCCCATTCGATTCTCGGCTGGAGTGCAGGGAGTGACTTCTGTGTGGAGTCTGCATGTCCTCCCCGTGGTCAAGTGGCATTCGAAAGACATGCGTAGGGCATGCCTTCGTTGAAGGTTGGGTGTTGAGCTGGCACCTCGGCACTGTAAAAATCTACTGCCAATCATTAGCGGACCGGAGTTCTGCTGTGGCGACCCCTAACCAGGAAAAGCCAAAAGAAAAACAAACCCTCTTTACTCTCTTGGCATACTTTGTGTAGAAATTTTGTACACTTTCAACCTAACAATTTCTTTATTGGCAAAAGTACTGAAAACCCTTCCATATTCTAATATATGTAAAACTATGATTTTGTATACTGAGAGCAACACCACCTCATTTTCATGTACAGTTGATCTCAAGATTTTTTTTATCTATCCTGGGTAAGTCCCACTAGGCTAAGTAGCCTCTTTTCAGGGGAGCCAGTGGTGGCTGGTGACTTCAAATTAAAGGGGGGCTGCAGGAGACAGATCAATGTGTGGGGCCAATGGGAAGGTGTGTTGCCAACTACAAAGAGGTGGAGCTATGCTCAAAGCCACCACAACAACTGGAACTTAAATTAAATACGCTGCCCTGGGTGCCAAACTCTCATTATGAGAGTCCAATTAAGACAAAATGAAGTATAGAAGAAAAATGATTTCAATGCATTGGCTACACGACAACTTAATATCTAGATGGACACACAAAGGTTATGAGGCATGAAGTGAAAAAATATTTTGAGATTTACTTGCTTCTTGCTTGGTGTGATGGATTTGCAATCTTCTTAAGACACTCAGTCTTGCTGGCTAGATTCTGCTAAAATTCAAAGTCTGGTTATATTTGCATTCACAGTCTGTTGCATACAGAAACTTGCAGAATATACACTGATGAGAGAATATACTTTGCAGCACTTGTCTTCAAGAGCAGTAACCAATAACTTTTTATAATAAACCAAACGGAAACACGTTACAGCTTAAAAGTACTGTTCCAACTTTACTTCTCATATAGTACAGATGATGTGAGAGATATAACATTTACCTTAGGACTTGTGTCCCTACCATACCTCTAACATAGCTGGATTTATACGGCTCTTTATATACACTTTTTAGTCATGCATAAACATATTTTTGAGGAAATACATTGTTCTGTATTATATTTTGGAGAATTGCTTATCCTGTAGAAACAATACTAAGTTTCCTTGTTTAACAATGTCTTGTAAGAGACCAGCTTTTCTGACAGTGTGAATATCCTGTAACAGTGTCCTGATGTCCATGTAGAAAAACATATTTTTGAGAAAACACATTGTCAGAGATCAGCTTTTCTGACAGTGTGAACATCCTGTATTTTATTTGGATCTTTGTATAAAAAACATCTGTTCTTGTGTCATATCCTGTTTTTCCATGCAGAAAAACATATTTTTGAGAAAACACATTGTCACAGTGTCATAAACATATCCTGTTTTTTAGGAAACATATTGTGTCCATTTTTTATATGCAGACTAACATGTCAGTGTTCTTTAAAAGCAGATTTTGTATTTTTGCTCTTGCATACATCCTGTTTTGAGTCTGTAAGGGAAAAATGTCCATTCTTTAAAAGCAGATTTTGTATTTTTGCTCTTGCATACATCCTGTTTTGAGTCTGTAAGGGAAAAATGTCCATTCAGCAGATTCCTTTTCCAAGCCATGGTAATTTAGTATGACTGCTGATCACATATTACTAAACTTTGTTTCTGCATTTAAGCAAGCCTTTTCTTTCAGCATATTTACAACATAATTAATTTCAGACTAATATTGATAAAATCTAACATGAAGAAATAAATTACCTTTCAAATACATTACTGGAATGCCAGTCAACATCAAGTATAAAAAAAAAAACAGCAGCACTCAACTCAAGCCACTTCTCATTGCACTGCAGTTCTAATTATAAATATATATTCAGCTTTATAAAATTACCAAGTAACATGCTGAAAGTAGCAATTGCTGTGATACCCCCACTTGTAAAAATGTTTCTTATCCAAACAAAGACCTGCTGCCTGACAACTATCTACTTGTTTCATGGGGAAAACATGATCAAAGTAAAAATGAACAGCAAACAAGAAACAAGCTCAAGATAAATTGCTTAAGGGATTACTTCACAAGCTATGGACCACACATGATAGATTGGCATTCTGCTTAGTTTACGGGTAAAGCCTGCAAAGATGACTGCAAGTCTCCAACAAATGTAATGAGCTTCTGAAAATACTGTAATCCTGTCCTTTATTACAAATACTGTTATATGCATTTCAGTACCTTAGGCTTATATTTTATCTAGTTATGTAAATATTCTTTGCATGGCAACAATGAAAAGTCTTTCAAGGTTGGTAATTCTTTAACAGTATGCTTATTAAAGCTTACTTGCATCTTACAGTCTCCGACAAGCTTACCTGATGGCCATTAAAGCATTGCTACTTAAACACAGAGCAACAGGGCACTGCGACAGCATGCGTTTTCTGAATAATAAACATAAATCAACAGTATAAAAATATGACAGAAAAGACAGAACATTCTGCCAAATCAAGGACCGATGAAAAGCCACGGTCATACTTGTGGTCTACCTTGGATGGGGGAATACTCTGCACACTTACACTGCATAACTGCTCCTTGACTTGCTTGGACACATCCAGAGTCACTACATGGGGGAGTGGGGGTGCAACAATATGTTACAATTTGAAATGTCTCTGGCTGACACTGATGGCTCTGACACTAATACCTCTCAACCTTAGAGCAAGAAATCTGGACAAAGCCATACATAGAAGTGGGACACAGGCCCAAAAAATAAGGACAATTTTTAAAATATTGCTCTTATAAACTTAGAAAGATAATAGAATAGTAGGTCCTGCATTAGTATGAATTTTCTGAAGGGTATGGAATCTGAAACTCAAATGTCTGCCATTAATTTTTAACTTTAGTCTTTAATGATGTGCCACTAATTTGCCAGAAAAAACGCAATTTTATAAAAAACAGACCAAAAATGTGATGCAAAAATATAAAATTGCCACACAATACAGCTGGGAACCTGTCAAAGAAGGGACACCTTTTTAATATTTTTTTACTGTTAACTTGAACAGCTGACAAAGTAAGATCATCTACATGCATTTCTGAAATAAAAGCAAACTATAACTCTGATCATTAGTTATTTTTAATTGTAAACCCTCTACCTTTTCTTCCAAAATTGCCATTTTGCTTAGGGTTATTAGAGGGAGAGCAACATTTTGAGCCAGAATTGGGGACAGTTGAGAGGTTTGTATATTCCTAATTCTATAAATTGATCTATTTGCACGTACCTCTCATCTTCTTAATGCAGGAAATCTGGACAAGGCCAAATACATTGGGGGAACATACAAACAGTACTAAAAACTGCTCTTGTATAAACTTAAGACAGTTGATAGAAAAACAGGTCTTGCTTTAGCATGAATTAGCATGCATTTTTCTGAAAGTTATGACATCTGAAACTCAATGTCTGTCATTATTTAGTGACTTCATCTCATAATGATTTGCCAGAAAACCACAAATTGTGTGAGGAACAAATCAAAAATAAGCAAAAATCTATTAATTCTGCAAAAATCTGGACAGTTTAGAGGTATAGTTCAGCTGGGGCTGTCTGAGTTTGCTGTCCTTCACCCCTCACAAACTCATGGTCAAATGGAGCCTCCCCCTGCAGCCATTCCAATGTCCCATTCCTTGGTTATTTCACCCCATTTACCATAAACACTGTAATGTGCATACTGCTTTACTTCTGCAATGATTTGGATTTCATTTGAAAGTTTTATTTTGCATTTTACAGCACAAACCCTAATAGATATCTGCTAAACAAAGCAATGCAGTCTCACAATGAAAATACTTAACATTAAAAATTCTCTACCATTGAAACCCACATTCAAAGTAAATACATTTTGCCAGTGGTTGGTAAAGATCAACTTTGGGCCGTTTTCAAATCATAGGTTACTTGAACACGAAACATACACATGCTCTTTGATACACCTTCCTGATCGTATTAAATTATATTCCTTGTACAATACAGTACAGTTGTGAGAGGGCATTTTAAATTTGTTTTGAACATTTTCCAGTAAACAATGAAACAAATTGCATGCATCAATAATGACAAAACTGCCCAATTCAGAACATTTCCATCTTAAAAGTCTACTCAAACTTCTACAGTCCACCAGTATCAGTAAATATGCACAATCTCTGAAGAAGTAAAAGTCATCTAAATAGTTCCACATTAAAGAAATCTGTAACTAATGAAGGATGTTGCTGCTAGCAAACAACTTTATATGTCATTGTTTCATCTATAAATAAAGTCCCTGTTGCCCTTGATAAATAAATTGCCTATCCTGTATTAAGAAAAGATAAACTAGTAATATCGCAATAGGGAATGGATGGCAAACTGAAAACTGGTTCATAGTTACTAGGTATCTTCACCAAAAAGGACTGCAGCATCCACCCCCATTACATGGCAGTACAGTATCAGCAATGCATCTACCTACTGTGGGAGTAGAACCCACAGCCTTCTAATCAAAAGCAAGTACACTACCTGTTATACATAAAGAGAAAGATTATGAGATTTTCTCTTTATGTATATGATTGTACATTTGATTTTTAGGTTAAAACTATGCTTTTTTTAATAATATACATTCTTGCTTTTTTTAAATGTTTTTTGTTTTGTTTTCATATATGCATTATGCTGTTGCATTTTTTAGCTTTGCATATTTATTTATTTCTACATGTTTTGTTTTAATGATTGGGTCATGTGACTTTTTGACTGCCGGTCATATGACTTTTTTAGACCTATATATATTCTGCATTTGCATTTGTATTTTCAGTATTGATAAAGGATTTTATCCGAAAGCTTTGCTCTTCACATTAAAGTGTTTTTTCTACTGAGAACGTTGTTTGTCTTACCATTTAGTGAACTCAGTTCTCACCATAGCTGTCAACTGTTAGCACAAAACACCAGAACAAAGCCAATAATGGAATACAGCCCTCAAACATATTCAGTGAATTCAGTTCTCACCATAGCTCTCAACTTCTTAGTAAAAAACATGGACAAAGCCAGTAATGGGGGAATACAGCCCCCAAACATATTCAGTGAATTCAATTCTCAGCATAGCTTTCAACCTTATCACAAAAAACCTGGGCAAAGCCAATAATGGGGGAATACAGTCCCAAACATAGGGACAAACTTCAAATATCCATGTTATAAACTTAGAAAATTGCTAGAATAAAAGGTTTTGTGTTACCATGTACTTTCTGAAGAATATGAAGTCTGAAATTCAAATGCCTGTTATTTTTATGTAACATTTGTTAACCAGGAAAGTCTGACCTGGAATCAAAGCCAATTTTCAGCAAAGCAGGGAGAAACGCTCCAGACACATGTCTGTTTAAGATGGGAGGACATGCAGACTCCACACAGAAGGCACCCCAGCCAAGAATCAAACTAGAGAACCTGTAGCTATAAGGAAACAATGCTACCAGTGCACCACTGAACTACTGACTTTACAAGGAAAAACAAACATACAGAAACCACAGATTTTATGAGGAACAGAACAAATTAGGCAAAAATCTGCAAAGTTTTTTACAAATGGTGGTGGGTAGGGAATTCAGGCCCTTGTCACCTGCATCCAAGGTACAGGGTTCATGCCTCAGTATTCTCTAGCCACCAGTATATAATGGGCATTTCACACACACACACACACACACACACACACACACACACACACACACACACACACACACACACACACACACACACACACACACACACACACACACACACACACACACACACAAACCAGTGACCTTCAGTTCTGTGCAGTCGTCACCACACAAATGTCTGGGCCTGCAGGGCAGAGATGCCGTTCTCCCCTCTCCGGACTGCCTAACGCAGCAGTTGGAGAAGGCATCGCTGCCCTGTAGCCCAGAAGTCAGTGTGATGATGAACACAGCAGTCTGGAGTTCTGTGAGGAACTCCAGCATGCATGCGTGGAGTTCCGGGACTCGCCAATTTGTTTTTATTTTTAATATTTCTTCTTTTTTTTTTCTTTCTACAGGTGGAGGGGGGGCAGCAGTCCTGCAGTCCTATAGCATAAGCCGCCCCTGAGGGGAGCCCTGAGTTGGTATTTATGTACTTTTTACTTATGGTGCAGAAACTCTTCTTTACAATGTTACCTATTAGAATATTGAATTTTATTTTAGCGTTAATTTTATTCCAAGTTCATCAAACACATTCTACTTAGAAATAATTACATCATCTAACCCATTTGGAAAGCTTAATGTGTTCTTACCCATGTCGATTACTTCACATTTGTTGCCATTAAAAATACCTCCTTATGTTATGCCTAGTTGAATAACTTATAATTTTTGATGGCCATCTAGTCTTCTGTTATCCAAATCATACCAGCATCCTTATTGTGTTATAAAAACTTTGCTATCCAACGTTTGCTAGACTTGAGGAAAGTGGATATAAATACATGGAATATAACTGATCCAAAAATGATCCCAGGGGAACACTACTAGGGACACGGTACTCTATATTTATATCCCCTTGTATCCTGGATCTTCTACCTTCCAGACAATGCACTAATCACCTAGCTATGTAATTTATTAATCCCTATTTCTCTAGTACAGTTAAGACAGAGGAACGTTGGACAAAATGAAATTCCTTAGTAAGGTCTAGAAATATAACATCTACTGGAACAGTATACTTCATTATTAGACGGAGTAAGCAACATCTAGAAAATTCTGAAAGGGAAGTATAACGTAAAAAAAAAACATGTTTTTGCAAACTTGCTAGGCAACAAAGTCTGTAGTGCAATCCATTTACTGGAATAATGTCAGTAAAATATGTTTTTGCAGAAAATGGTAATCTGCTTTTTTAATTTAATTTTGGTATGAATTTATCTTGGTGAAGCACAGACTTATTTAGTAGGAGAATGGGTCTACAATACTTAACCAGACATAGTTGTTAAGTAGCCAGTCGATGTAAGCAGTATTGGCAAAACCCATAGTTGGGGAATACCTACAGGACAGCGGGAAGAAGGCACTGGTGATCTAGACAGCAACTGAAGGCAATGACTGCAATCCAGTACAGTAGTAATAACCATTGCACTAAAATATTAACAAATGTTTATTTTATAAACCCATTTATAAAGACCATCATTAAATGGAAAAAACATACAGAGAATTGCCATTTTAAGTTGGATTTCTTGGCAGATTGTCATGTGTAAATGTCCTTTACTGTACTCTCAGCAACAGCACTTTGGCTAAAAGTACTGCCGTCACCAGATTAAATTATTCTGTATAGTGATTTAAACAAACAGATGAACGGCATAGATATGGAGCACATTGCATTGTTATAATCCTTCATAAAATACACAGAAGTATCCCAAATGCAGTTCAGGCAACTGGGTGTAACAGGAATGGATCAAACAGCACAGTCTCTGTCTGTGATGCAACAAAGGTATGCAAATCAGCAGGTGTTTATATGATTTATAGTACAATTGACCTTCAGCCGTATGGAGCACCAAGGGCATCCCCTAATGTGGCATTGCACTGAGGATTGTCTCATGTTTAAATGCCCAAATCAGAGTATTTTTTAACAGAAATGAGAGATTTGGCAGAAAAAAGCATACAAAAATCATTGCAAATAACTGATTTCACTTTTTCTTCAAATTTAAACTGAATGAGACAATTTTTTTGTTTCTACTGACTCATTATAATTAGCTATTTCAGATAGAGAATAACAGATATATTCATTAATCAAGAGAAAGTAAGAAAATATATTCCACCATGAAACTACAAGACATTTGCCAATTCTCACAATTTTTCAAAAGACAGCTCCCCAGATAGTGTCTCCTTCAAAAAGAGGAGCAGGTGGTAAACCTCAGTTCTAGCCATCTACTAGTGGGGATTATGTAAACTAGACTGGAAAAAGGCATGTACACCACCCTTTCTAGTGTTACTACAATATATCTGTAGGATGTTGCAGTCCACAATCACACAACCTGAGCTGAACACAAGTAGCTCAGTCAACTTGTAGCCATAGATAACTGTAAACAGGTGGATGCATATACCTGGCGACTGCATAAGCTGCGTAACACTGCATAACTGGAAATATCCTCATATTCCAACTACATTATTGCAGGGGCATAGTGATGATTGAAGTTCATCCAGCTGATAAGTGTTGACTATTTTTCTGTTACAATGTTTTGAGGCCATCTTCTAACACAGCAATAAATACTTAATGAGATGTAAATGCTATTATATAGACATGAAGAGGTAATTATTTGCACGGCGAGTCAGAAATGTATGAATTGTCATTTATTCACTATGTACTCCATAGCAGAATAAAGTTTGTTCTACACATTACCAAACACAAGCACAAGCACTCTGAGATATTCATACACAGATGGACGTGGTCCCATAAGGGTCACAGTGCATGTGGAAAAGAGAGAGAGTCGGCTTTTGTGTGTGTGTGTGTGTCTGTGCTACAGTGATCAAGGCCCATTAAGTATTGTGCACTTCGGATATCCCTGTGCCCTTGTTGTTATGCTGTGTACTGTAAAGCCAGTTCTGTGCATTTTTATCATTCTTTTTGAAATGCAGTCAGTAGTAGATTGAGGAATACTATAATAATATGCACACAGAAGGAGAAGCCTTGCACCCTTACGTATGATAATATTATTATAGGATCAGGAGGTTCATAGGCTGATACTAGGCTATCTGCCCTAGGGCATTTATAAACCTAGCCAGAGTGTGTTTGGCTTTCGCCACCCTTTTAGATTAGTTGACTGTGCCTCTGTATAGTAGATCACAGAAGGTAGCCCTTTTAAGGTTAGCTAACTGTACCTCTGTCAAGCAGTGACACAGAAGAGATCCCAGGGGTAAACTTAAGATCTCCCATCCACTCGTCAAGATTTCTCTTCAAGAGGGTCAGCGAGGGGCTCTGCCTCACATGGATTGGGATTTTGTTCCAGAGTGAGGGGAGCCTCTGGGATATGAATCTGTCTTTCCAGCATGTCCTATTTATTTCTGTGCTGAGGTTCAAGTCCCTGAAGCGTGTAGCTCTAAGGGATTTGGATTTCCTGAGGTGAAGCATGTCCATTAATTCTGGGTTGGACATTGCTTTATACGTCAGACACAGATCGCCTCTGAGTAGGCAGTACGCAACTGAGTAGAGCTGGAGTTTCTTTAGCCGAACTGCATAGAGCATCTGTTTGAGTCCCTTGATCCTCTTGGTGAGGTACTTTTGGGGTCTTTCCAGTTGCTGCAGGTGTCTGGTAAGGTACATCCCAAATGGGGTATTGTATTCAATTAAAGGCCTAATAAGTGATGAGCAGAATGACCTCTCTTGATCTAGATGTGAACCCTTTCATGATAAGGTGGGCTATATAGAAGGTCTTTCTAACCACTTTGGCAACGTGATTGTCAAAGGAGAGATTGCTATCTACTTGGGTCCCCAAGTCCCTAATTACTTCTTCCAGATTAATGGATTACCACCTATGTGGTAATTTGTGGGCACTTTGTTTTTCCCAAAGGGGATGACTATGCACTTTTTGGCATTTAGCTTTAGGCCATGGCTCTGGCAGGTTACTAGGCTAATGACCCTGGAGCCCTTACAAGCCTAGCCAATTTAAACCCTCGTTCCCAAGCATGTCCATTTAAAACACACTAAAATCAGTACCTTAAGCCCCTGTGCAAGAGAGAGACAGGTGGAATCCCCGGAGCGAATGTACATTTTCTCATCCAGTCATCCAGTTTCACTTAAATAGGGTCAATGAAGGGCTCTGTTGAACATGAATCGGAAGCCTCTTCCAAAAGTGAAGCACTCTCTGCTGGACAAATCCATCCCTCCAACAGGTTCTGTTGATGTTGCATACCAGATTAAGGTCCTTATAGCAGGCAACCCATGTGCCATTTGATTTGCAAATATGCAGCATTCCCATTAAAATGGGGTCCAAAAATGCCTTGTATGCAAATGCAAGCCTTAGGTCACCTCTGAGCAGTCTGCATGACACAGAGTAAAGTGACAGTGATTTCTGTCTCTCCACACATGACAGATGTTAGAGGCCCTGAATTTTCTTTGTGAGGAACCTTTGATGTCTCTCCAGTTGTTGCAGGTGCTTGGAAAGATGCATATCAGATAGAGTTGCATTCTGTTGCTGGCCTGATGAGGGAAGAGTACAGGGGGGTTATAACCTCTTTTTCTGGAGGCAATGGCCCTACTTATGAGAAGAGCAATATAAAATATCCTTACCACCATGGAGGCACCCTGTGTGCCCAGATCTCTCACCACTTAATGCATGCTTATGTATTGCTATTGATGTGGTAGTTTACATGAACATCGCCCTTGCTACTGGATTTATTTTTTTTGCATTTAGTTTAAGACCATGACTTTTGTACCAGTCGTTAGTCTGCATACGTCCCTCTAGCAGGATGTTGGCATCATTTAGGGATTCATTGTCTACTCCCAGCTTGCAGTGATCAGCAAACTTTGTCAGCCATAGACCTTTTGTTTTTGCCTGGATTTTGGAGAAGTAGAGGCAAAAACTAAAGGTCTGTGGCTGACAAAGTTTGTTATAATGTACCTATGGGGGTACTCCTATGTAGACAAGAGAAGACGACACAACAGGAACAGTCTGTGTATCCATGACCATACTATTATAATGTGCACACAGCAACAACAACCTGAAGAACACATGTGAGGAGCAGTGTGTGAGCCCTTTACCATAGTAAAACTGTTATAATGTGATCTTAACACCTCTGATATGCAAAGCATATAACAGCAGTAGATAGTCTCTTTACATATGCTAATACTAAATATAGCCTGCAAAGCGCACCATATATATGCAAAATATGCACGGTTGAATCAGCCTGTACTCTGCTGTTCATGGAAATACTATTATAATGTTCTCACTGCCCTACTGGCTTGCATAGCAGACATCGAGTAGCCTGAGTTCTCTTACCCAGGGTAAGACTTTTGCAATGTGCATCCAGAATTACTGACATGTAAAGGACACAGCATGTATAGTCTGTGCAGCCTTAGCTTAATAATATTGTTCAGTGTGTGTGTGTGCAGCATCACTGACAAGCAGCATGTATGGCAGAAGCAGATTGTGCATCCTTACTCTAGGTAAAAGTATTGTGTACACAGCACTACAGGCATGCAGAGTATGCAGCAAGAATAGCATGTGAGCCTTTACTCTGGGAGATACTGTAATCATATGCAGGGACTGCTAATGATATATAGACCCGACAGCAGGTTCATCCTGTGACCACATATCTCTAGTAGTACAGTTGCAATGTGCATACAATATTACTGATATGTATAGTGCTCAGCAACATGAGCCTGTGTACCTTTGCCATGTGCAGACAGTATCTGAGACATGCAGAACATCTGTTTTCTAACAGGTAGGCTATGCATTTTCTTATGGTAATGCTCTTATTATGGATCTACAGCTCAAGTGATATGCAGGGCAAATTGCAGGTAAATCAGTGCACCCTTGATAGTAATAGTGTTACAACATGAGTTTCAGTATCAATATCATACTGGACATCTGGCAAGAGCACCTCTAGTCATGCTGTAACTTTTATAATGTGACTTTGCCACAAATGAAGTACAAACTGCACACCTGCTGACTCCTGCACTGCTTAAGCCTTAGTAATACTCTTAACCTGTGCAGGCAATACCTCCAAAATGCAGGTCCTTGGAAGGAACAGCCTGTGCATTGGTAGCCTTGGTGACGCTATTGTAATGTGCACACAGCATTACTGATGTATAGAACATGGAGTTGCAATGACCTGCAAACACTTAGCCTTGTTAAAAATGCTGTAAGGTGCACACTGTGCAACTGGCATGAAGAGCACACAGCATTAGCACCCTATATATTGTTACAAACTGTAGTCTAAAATGTCCTTGTGGATTATTTGATATTGGGGAAAGCAAGATGAGCTTTGCTGTAAGATTAAAAGAGTATACAAGGGACATCAAGAAGCAAAGATTTCAGAGTCCTGTAGCTATGCACTTTAAGGAACACCATAATGGAGAAGCACAGGGGTTGCAGGCAACTGTTTTCGAACAAGTGAATAATAGGTTTAGTACTGATGAAAAAATTTAGGAACACTGAAGAAGGAAGGAAGCAATATTTATTTTAAAATATGATGCAATGTTTCCAAGAGGATTGAATAGGGAATTCTCTAGGAAGCATTTAATATAAGAAGGTTAAAAAAAGCATATTAAAAATTAACCTTTTTAGTTGGCTTTTTAGTGAATTCTTAATTGGATGATTAATTGTTTAAATGGATGTATTTTAACTGTATGCTTACTAGCAGAAAGATGTACTCTGAAAACACTTTTGTGTTATTTGCTCCTAATAGTATTCGAATTTGAAGTTTTGCTGTAAACTTTTACTGCAGAAGTTATTTTTTATTTTAATTAATCAGTCTGTGTACTAAACTGAGTGAATTCATCTGGCCTGGAACTTGTGGTGTGAAGATAGAAACCTGATCACCTTACAATTATGTTATCATAATAGCAGGTATAGTTATGTATATTAGAGTGTAGTATAAAAAAAATGGCACATTTGGCAGTCATTTGTTGGCTTATGATGCATTGTACATGACAGATCCATTTTTTCCTAAAAAAAAAAGGTCAGATAACTTGAAGCAAAAATTATAAGTGGCAACAATTGAAATATTTTCACACTTTGCATTAGAGAAAAGTTTGCTTTGAAAATGTATTCATACTGTAATTTTAAGAATGTTATATACATAGTGTTTTGTAAAAGTATGTCCTGCACTTTGTTGGAAAATCCGATAGAAAACTGAAAGACAGATTAAGTGATCATCCTTATGAAATAAGTAGAAAAGTATGACTGCTTTGTATGAACATATATCAGAGAATAATAAAGGGATACTTTGGAATATGCTGTACTGCAGGTGGTACACAAGAATATAACAGCTGGTGACCTACTAACATTAACAGAAAGAAATACAAGTGGATTTTTATTTAAAAAAACTGATTAGAAAACCTGGTTTAAATGCTATAAATAGCATAAAACCAGCTTTGAAGCTAAAACCAATCAGAAAATAAAAGTTATTTTAAAATATCATTTACTTCTGTGTTTAGTATTTGATAGGTATAATAGATTTAAGCAGTGCATTTACTATAATTGATTTTAAGCAATGTAATAAAACTGAACAGTAATGACCCACATCTCTGTAATGAGTAATTTAGCATTTGTTCTGTTTTAGTACCTGAGGAAGTACTCCGATTGAAAGCTTTGTATCACTTTTAATTAATTCATTATTATTTTTTTTTTTAATAAAGTGACACTTTGTTGCTGCCTGGGGCACATTGTTGAGTATCAGTTTGCAAGGTCAGTGTCAAACTGTACAGCAACTCATTTTTCCTAACCTGCACTTCAAGTCAGTAATGTTCGCATCTAGATAAATGAGCATAGGGACAGAAAAGCTCTGATTTCTGTCATGTTTTTAACTTTATATACTAAATACATTAACTGTTATGGATTACCTGACAGTTAATACAGACCTAGGGTAAATTATAATTGCATCCAGTCCTAAAAAGAGAGACTGTTCTCTAGCTGATATAAACTGTGAAGTGGAATGCACAGTTAATGGGATTATGTCAGTAGGAATTTATTGTTTGTTCCCTCTCAATGATATACTACTATGGTAGTATTCTAGCCATAGAGACCTCTGCAATTAATTTAAAAACAGTAATACATATGCATATTATAATACTACATCGTCATGGTCTTCTTTCGGCTTTTCCCAGTTAGGGGTCGCCACAGTGGATCATCTGTCTGCTCATGATTGGCAGAGGAGTTTTGCAGTGTCGAGTTGCCAGCCCGGCACCCAACCTTCCACAGAAGGCACACACACGCACACCTCGTGCCAATTTAGAGTGTCCAATCCACCTACTACATGTCTTTGGGATGTGGAAGGAAACTGGAGCACCCGGAGGAAACCCACGCAACCACAGGGAGGACATGCAGACTCTGCACAGAAGGCTCCCCATCCAAGAATCGAACCGGAGAATCTCTTGCTGTGAGGTGGCAATGCTAACTGCTGCACCACTGTGGCTGCCTTATTATGCACATGGCAGCATTCATTTACAAAGCATAGGATGTCCCATATGGTCTAGTGGCTAGGATTCCTGGTTTTCATCCAGGTGGTCAAGATTTGACTCTCAGTATAGAAATGGGTCACTGTTTTGGAGGTTGGCATAATGGTTAAGGTGTTGACAGACACAAGGTTCAGGTTTTGATTCTCAAATAGAGTAGTTATCTAGGCTTAAAAATGGCCCACAAGGGCAGAGCTTAGTGCTAACCTATGAGCTTAAGTACACCTCAGATTACTGTGTCATTCTTAAACCAGTGAAATGGTATGTGCACAGGGCTACTGATGTGTACTGCACACAGAAGGATACAAACCTAGTAATGCTGTTAGAATGTACACATGCACCACTGACCTGCCGAGTGCACAGCATGGGGGGCTGTGTGTGTATATGAACACTTGGTAAAGTAATGCTTTTAGAATGTACACGCGCACCACTGACCAGCAGACTGCACAGCAGGTGGTATCTGTGTATATGTACACTTGGTAATCATGTTTATAATGTGCACACAGTACTAGTGGTATGTAGAATGCTGCCAAGAAAAGGCAAACATGCTCTTAATCATGTTAATGTTTTTATAACAAGTCTACAGATCAACCGTATCCACATTAACAATACACCCTAAAACCTGACCCAGTTCTTCGGGATTTGGGAACTTAATGTGGATTGTGGACATTGACCTAACTTTTGACCAAAGAGTGTCCATTGTTGTAAGATATTCCTTCTATATTGCACAGCTTATTAACAAAGGGATTTTGTCTAGATCTAGGGATGCCATTGTTTCCCTTTACTCAGCCATCTTTAGGCCAATAATTGAATATAATGCCCCCTTTAGCATGTGTCTGTCCAGACGCATGCAGCAACTGGAACACCCACTGAGACACCTTACTAAAAGGCTACAAGGCCTAAACAACATGTCTTACATGGGGTGACTCAGAGCCCTACCACTGTACTCTGTATCTTACAAATTGCATAGAGGTGACCTATGTCTGGGGGAAAAAAGGCATCCTCTTACCCGATACTGATGGATTCATTGCCTATCAACAAGTCACATTACGTTAGAAATACTCTGCTTAGAGATAAAAACTTCTTCTGTAATATAGAATGGTTTGGAGCGAGAGTAATATCTCAAGAGGATACCACTGCTTTGGATCCGACTCTCCTTCCACATAAAACTAAGTTTTTGCCTGTCCATATTCATACACAACTTAGATCTATACATAAGAAACAGAAAATTTACCCTAGGACTACCCCCTGTACTACTATTGGACAAATGCAGCTGCTAAATGCTTTATCCCATGCAGGGGTCCTCTCAGATTATGTATGCTATGAGTTCCAGTTATTTATGTGGGGGTTGCTGTATCATTATCGACCATGTGATGGGTAAGGCCAATTTCTAACCAAATGGGATAGGTTAATTTGAGCACAAAAATGGAAACTGGCTAGGCTAAACATGGTCCACAAGGAGAGCTAGCCTAAACTTTACCTATTAACCTATGAAATGACATTCAGGACACACAGCAAGAGCAGCATTTGCATCTTTTTTCCATTGTAGTACCATTATATTGTGCCATCAGCACCTCTGAAATGCAGAGCACATAGGACAACACAGCAGGAGCAGCCTCTGTACCATTAATCTTAGTGATACTGTTGTCATGCACAGTACACCACTAATATTTAGAGTGGCCTGTGCACACTTATCCATAGTAATACTGCTATAATGTTCCCACAGCACCAGTAATATTTAGTGTGGCCTGTGCACATTTATCCTTGGTGATACTGCAATAGTGTACACACAGCACCACTAATATTTAATGCGGCCTGTGCACATTTATCCTTGGTAATATTGCAATTATGTACACACAGCATCACTAATATTTAGTGTGGTCTGTACACATTTATCCTTGTTAATACTGGTATAATGTGCGCACAGTACCAACTGCATAATACACAGTAGGAGCACCTTTAACATACAGCATTAATTGCATAACTAGTTTATGCTTCAGTACTGGGGTAAAACTGTTATTTTGCACATGGGACCTCTGGCATGTATTGTACAGTGCAGGAGCTCTCTTTGCACCCTTAGTAATTTTAACACTATTAATATAACACACACAGTACCACAATGTCTGCAGCAGACTGCAGATGCACTCTACTACCATACCCTCCATGGTAATGCTGCTGTAATGGGTACTGACTACCAGTGATATATGGACTACACAACAGGAGCAGTCACTGCATCCCCTACAAATTGTAGCATTGTTATGTGCAAACAACATGACTGACATGTCGTGCATACAGCAGGAGTGTCTTGTGTACCCTTTGTCATGGTAAAACAGTTATAATGTGCAGACAGCATCACTGCCTGTCAGGGCACGATACACTCTTGAGGTCTAGCCTGAGAGGAATTTCCCAAATGTTTGTGATGCCTATAGACCTCCTGGCTGAGCAGCTTTTGTCTGAGCTAAATTCCTGAGGATGCAGTTTTGCAGTACACCTGTAAACAAATTTATTTATCTCTAAAACTATAAAAGTTGAAAAGCTCATCATGACTCACTTCTCTTTATATTGGTGATATTAATGTCAGTTAGACATAATGGTGATTTTTATATTGAACAAGTAATTACATAATATGTACATTTTATCATAAATATACAAATTTGGTTTTGCACGATTTTGCGCATAGTGCAACATCGGGCAGCGCCGCTTATTCAGGTTTAAACTATTCCCGCCTCCACAAAGTCTGCTCTTCACTTTTCCCCTTAGAACTGATCTAAATCTCAAACTAAGCACTCTATCTTCATCCTAAAGCCCTGCACTTGCTCTTATAAGTAGTCTTATAAGTAAGCACTAATAAACTAAAGCACTTACACCCCTCTTATACTCTTTTTAAGTACTTGGCTCCGTATTGGTCCTTTCTGATCAGTCAAAAAGTAGTTCCTTATACTATTCTGGCATGTCCAAAAGTCAGTTTTGGGTTTACTCTCCAGTCCAGCTGGTGAATCTGGGAATCTTGAGGCAATGTTACAATTGCCTTATGTACACAGACCACCCTCTCCTCCTCCCTACAAGCTCAAATATATGTGAGAGATGCAACTATATAGCCAAACTGGAGGCTGAGCTCTCTCAACCCAGTACTGGCTCAGTCAGTCAGGAGGAGAAGGGAACCACACACACCACAATTCCAGTCTCACATAGACCTACCGCATCAGCAAACCAAACACATAAACACAAAAACATACTCGGAGGCTCTAAATAAAAATCTGCCTAAGCAGCAGAGACCTCCAAAGCAGACATCCAAGCAAACCCTACCCCACACCAATACCCACATATCACATAGTTCACAAAGTCAGTGTGCCACACAGTCACAGCCCTTAAGGCTAAACAACACACCTAATACACTTGTAATAGGTGACTCTATTGTCAGACACACTGACGTCCCACTCACCAGACTGAACAAGGAGAAGGTCACTGTAAGCTGCATGTCAGGTGCCAGGAATCCGCCACATAACTCATGCATTCAGGTCACTCCAAAGCAAATACAAGTATGACTCCGTCATTGTCCATGCTGGTGTGAATGACCTGAGATGTACCTCCCTGGACTACATGAAAAGAGACATAGAGGAGCTCTCTGATCATGTAGCCCAGGCTGGTATGACCCTGACCTTGATTAGCATCTTGCCCTCACCAAAAATGATGCCACAATATAAAGACAAAATGATCAATTTTAACAATTGGCTAAAGTATTGGTGTCATTTAAAGGGGATTCAGTGTCTGTCAGCCTGGGATGACATGCTCAACAAGACACGTTGCTTCGCTAGGGACGGCTTGCACCTGTCACCCCTGGGCTTTCGAATACTGGCTAAGGCTCTTGCCACCCCCATAGTGCCTTTTTTAGGCAAGGCTCAAAAGACAAACCCACCTCCATAGACAACACATTGAAAAAAAAACTAAGGGTAATGCTGCTCAATGCCAGAAGTCTAAACCTCAAGATGCAAGAACTCGAGGCTGTCCTCAGTATGGAGAATATCGATATCTGTGCAGTTACAGAAACCTGGTTCAAGGTTCCTGAAAGCACTCCAGCACTACCAGGTTATACTTCATAGCATGCTTTTTGGCCACACAACTCGGACTGGACCACAAAAGGAGGGGGAGTATCCATATACATCAAAGATACCCACACCTCTAGGTTAGTAGCACTGCATCAAGCATCGGAGACCATCCATGTGCAACTAACAGTGGGCAAAACTGCCTTTCAGTTTGTAGCCTGCTACAGACCACCCTCCCAAACTCAGGAACCCCACTAGGCTTTTCTGAGAACACTGGAGAATATGAAGGTCTCTCCAAACACCATTATATTGGGTGACTTCAACTACCCAAACATTGACTGGGAAAACTACTCCAGCCCCATCATCCTTGCCCAACGATTCCTAGAATTTAACTCAAATATTATGGAAAAACTGGTCACCACCCCCACAAGAGGGGAAAACATATTGGACTTGGTCATCACCAACATGGGGACTCTATGTTCCACACCAGAAGTATACCCCACATTGGTAAGGTCAGACCATAAATTAATCTTACTGGACATCCATATCCCATCCCCACCCCCAGCCAAGGAAACCACGGTGAAGAAATTCTCAAAAGCAAACTTCACACTTCTCAAAACCGAGGTGGTATCCTTCAAAGCCCCCGAGCCAGTGGAAAATACGGCTCAAACCGCAGAATCCTTTACAAATGCATTCTATGGACACCTACAGGAATGCATGGATCATGCTATCCCAAATAAAACCAAGACCCACTCCCCCAAAGGCAGGAGACCTGTCTGGTGGACCTCGGCCATAAATAAGCTATACAACAGAAGGCGGAAGCTACTTACATGATAGAGCAAAATCCCAAAAAGGGAAGGCATCTCTGATCAGTACTAGCAAGAAACTACGATCCCTCATAAAATCATCTAAGGCTAGCTTTGAAAGAAAAATTGCACAAGACACTTAAGACAATCATAAGGCCTTCTTTAGTTATGTCAGAAACCTGGGTGGCAACTCCCAGATATGCTCTGAGTTAGTGCAAAATGGCAAAATACACTGAACCCACAGACATTGCCAACATCCTGGCAGACAGGTTCAGTGCAAATTTCTCCCCCCCATCCCCCCAAAAGAGCAAATGTCTATCCCAACAGAGTGTAGCCTCCCTGACATCACAGATGAACAGGTGAGAGCTGCCCTCTCCAAAGCAAAAAACACAGCATCAATGGGACTGGACGGTGTCCCGGGCTTCGTCTTACATGAGCTTCAGAAAGAACTTAACCCTCACATAAAGTCACTGTTCAATCTCAGCCTTACTACAGGATATGTGCCCAAGGAATGGTGTACAGCAACAGTGGTCCTGCTCCACAAAGGTGGTGTCACAACGGACCCCGGAAACTATCGCCCTATAAGCCTGACTAGCCTGGTCTGCAAAGCTATGGAGCGTATCATCATGGAACTCATAAACAAAGACATTGGGAACCTCCAGACACTGGATCCTACCCAATTCGGCTTTGTTAAGGGCAGATCTTGCCTCTAGAACCTGGTCTACTTCTTCGTAACAGTTACCAGGGCCATAGATGAAGGGAAGGTAGTCCACACAGCCTACCTGGACCTCGCAAAAGCCTTCGACGCAATACCCCACTCAGGCATCATAAATAAGCTCACCAGCTTAAATATCAACCCCTGTGTCACAAGATGGGTTGCAAACTGGCTCAGGGATAGAACCCACATGGTCAGAATTACAGGTGCCATGTCAGACTCTAAACCAGTTACAAGTGGCGTCCCACAGGGATCAGTCCTGGGACCTCTCTTGTTTGGTATATATTTCTCTGAGGTACAGGCTAACACAGGAGGACTATGGCTGACCAAGTTCGCAGATGACTGCAAACTGTGTACCATAATCGACTCTCCGGCTGACACAAGCATCCTCCCAAATGGTCTCACAGAGATGGATAACTGGTGCCAGAGCCATGGCCTAAAGCTAAATGCCACAAAATGCATAGTCATCCCCTTTGGGAAAAACAAAGTGCCCACAAATTGCCACATAGGTGGTAATCCATTAAGTACAGAAGAAGTAATTAGGGATTTGGGGACCCAAGTAGATGGTAATCTCTCATTTGACAATCACGATGCCAAAGTGGTTAGAAAGACCTTCTATATAGCCCACCTCATCATGAAAGGTTTCACATCTAGATCAAGAGAGGTCATTGTGCCCCTCTACTTATCACTCATCAGGCCCATAATTGAATACAATGACCCATTTGGGATGTACCTTACCCGACACCTGCAGCAACTGGAAAGACCCCAAAAGTACCTCACCAAGAGGATCAAGGGACTCAAACAAATGCCCTATGCAGTTCGGCTAAAGAAACTCCAGCTCTACTCAGTTGCTTACCACCTACACAGAGGTGATCTGTGCCTGACTTATAAAGCCATGTCCAACCCAGAATTAATGGACATGCTCCACCTCAGGAAATCCAAATCCCTTAGAGCTACATGCTCCAGGGACTTAAACCTCAGCACAGAAATAAATAGAACATGCTGGAGGGACAGATTCATATCCCAGAGGCTCCCCTCACTCTGGAACAAAATCCCAGTCCAAGTTAGGCAGAGCCCCTCACTGACCCTCTTAAAGAGAAATCTTGACGAGTGGATGGGAGATGGTAAGTGTACCCCAGGGATCTCTTCTGTGTCCCTGCTAGACAGAGGCACAGTAAACTAACCTTAAAAGGGCTATCTTCTGTGACCTACTATTCAAAGGCACAGTCTACTAATCTAAAAGGGTGGCGAAAGCCAAACACACTCTGGCTAGGCTTACAAATGCCCTAGGGCAGATAGCCTAGTATCAACCTATGAACCTTTAATTAGCATCTCTTTAACCATAGTAAATAAACCCAACTATCTTTCTGACTTTTGTATTTACAGATGCACTCTTTAGTTTTGCAGTTTCACTCCATTTTTAAAATATTTTAAATATTTGTATAATTATGATTTGTATGAATACTTGCATATTTAATGGACAAATGTAGCTATCTACAAAGAAGTGCTAGGTAGACACCAACTATCACTACAAAGTTTTTTCAGCATTGTGTATACTCTCATTTGATACCATGGAGTACTTTATTAATATCTTCTGGTTTAAATTATTAATGTAATTATTAACATATGGCAAATATATTCTTACTATTTCTGGAAAAGTGATGCATTTTCTTTGTCTGGAGAGCCATTCAGAAGCTCTTTAATGTGAAAATCCTCTTCTACAATTCACCTAAATAGATAATGCGCAGGATATTTATGGAAATATGATATGTATGCATACATGCATATTGTATTTCTAAACAAGTATAAATATCTGTAGTCTGATAGGTAGTCAACATGTTACAGTGCTAACTTTTGCAGTACTGAGTTTTCGTTTGATGTCATGCAGTGCATATATATATATATATATATATATATATATATATATATATATATATATATATATATGTTCCCTATATCAAATCTGAAAACTAAAGTCCTGAAAGAACTGAAAGAAAACTGAAAAAAAAAAAAAGAAAAAAAAAAAAAAAAAACTGAAAACACAAAATGGACGAAATGACGCTACTGATATTGTTGTATTGTTAGTGGTGTGGTGTTAGTTAGTTCCTTCCAGGGTTGGTTTGTGGTGTTGGTTTTATTTAGGGTAGTGAGTTAGGGTTAGGGGGTTAGTTAGGCATTAGGGGCGTAGGCAAGGCATGGTTGGGGTAGTGAGTGGGTTAGGGGTTGAGTTAGGTTAGGGAGGTCAGGAGTTAGGAGCAGTGACGGTGAGTGTTAGAGGTCAGGGGGTCAGGGGGTCAGGGTAGATATTAGTGTATTACATTAGACATATTAGCATTTTTTGTGTTTTTTTTTTTTTTGATTTTTTTTTTTTTAGATTTTTTTTTTTTTTTTCTCATTAGTTTCATTTTTTGACTTTCAGGCTTTTCATAGTTATAGTGATTCTGATAGGGAACCATATATATATATATATATATATATATATATATATATATATATATGTGGATTTACTTTAGAAGCTCGAAATACTGAAATATCACATTTCAGTGTTTCAAGCCCATAAAGCAGAAACCTGAAAAGAACGAAAACTCAGAAGTGTGAAATTCAAAATCTCGCATACCGGAGATTTTGAATTAGCGCCTCTGGTGTTTCGCTGTGGTTATGGATTCAGGTGTTTGTGTCAAGGGTTTTGGGTAAGAGCTGTGGTGTGCGTTGGTGTGTTTTGTTACTGTGATGTGTGTGTGCGAGGAGAGTGAAGCTTGTGTGGTGGTGTTTTGTGTGTTTTTGTATGTAGTGTGACCTCGGAGTTAGAATATTTAAGGGGGGGGTGTGTAGGGGGCAAGATTTTGAATTTCGAGCTTCTGAGTTTTCATTCTTTTCAGGTTTCCACTTTATAGCCTCGACTTACTGAATTTCGATATTTCAGTATTTCAAGGATATAAAGTGAATCCATATATATATATATATATATATATATATATATATATATATATATATATATAATGTATATGTATATAAACTATCTGGGTCAGGTTATTAACAGAAATATTAATATATTATACATACTCATAGTTTAGCGTTCAAGAAATCACACTTTCTCACACAGGTTTAATTAACAGCTTGAGTAATTTAGCAGACTGAGAGGCATTGATGGGTAGGCCTTACTATCCCAGGAAGGGAGAACAGTTTATTCGTGTTCCCTGCAATTATCCCTGGATGAGGCTGGGCCATCATACTTGAGGGGGTATGGTCCAACAATGGGCAAGCTGAACTACTTTGGAGGTGGGGCAATACATCTCGCATCCCCCATTGCTTTCTAGCCCCTCAGATGTAACTACAGATACAGCAAATGGGAGGGGGGGAATGGATGGCAGGATAGTCAAGCCACCACCTAGGATCCATGCAGGTCCTAGCCTGTAAAACATGAAACCCACGGATATTAGAAGAGACTGGCAGACCCAGAGATAGACCTGGAGCAATGTGGAAAGGTTACATAGGGTGATACAAAGGGCACAAAAAAGAGCTCTTAAAAAAGTAAAAAAGAGACAGGAAAATCCGAAAATGAGACATTTTTCCAAGGAGCACAAAAATATGTGGCAAAATCATGGACAATCAAGAGGGCTCTTTCACTCTTGCGCACACCCATGCACACACACACACACACACACACACACACACACACACACACACACACAAACTTTTTACTGACTGTGCCTACTTCAGATTCATGACTGTGATCGCATGTATAAACACTGAATACCAGTATAATTTACATGCTCTTTCCATTATCATAGGATCAAAAATATCTTCTAAAGTTTAAGTATAAAACTGCAATGCTTGGGATTACTAAGTGTAATCCTTAAAAAAATTTAACAGATTTATCAAATATTTTGCAAAACACAGGGCTAAAATATGAGACAAAATCCTTTGCTGTCAAAACATATGCAACCATAAATGCAAATATGTTAAAATAGTACAAAAACAGAGGAAGCCAATGAGATAGAAACACAGCACTTCTGTCCATGTAGCTGATTGGCTGATCAGCAATATAAATGGATATCTTTGCTGTTATACTTGGACTGCTCTACGAAAAGCATCACTCATGGTTGTGGTATGTGAATTACTGAATATTTAAGTAATGAATCCAAAATCTGCGTTTTCGGCAATCAGAACTAATGTGACAGTGGTTATAGCAACAAGATAACATTTGACACTGCAATTGTAGGGCAACTGGATAAAAGGTAAATGGTTGCATAATATGATCATAGTTTAAAGCCTATTTTTTGTATAGGAAAAAACACACAAATGCAGCGCATCTCATGATTCTGCTTTTGAATGCCTTGAGGTATTAGTTTAATTTTTGGGGATTTGTTAAGGAGTACCTGGGCTGTAGACATACTTTGTAAAGGAAGAAAAAGTGCTGTGTATTTGTATGGAGAAATGGAAAAGTAGTGCTATAGGTGTGAGGTAACGCTGAAGATGTGCTGTAATGTGCACACACCACCACTGACAGAATGCAGTGCGAGTAGCGTATGCAGTAATCATCTCCGTAATAATGTGACAGCATGCACTTAAGCACCACTCAATCTTGGTAACCCTGTTATAATGTACACAAAGCACCACTGTCATGCAAAACTACACAGAAGGAGAAACCTGAGCGCCCTTAGCACTGATAATGCTGTTATACCAGCGGTGTCACTGACAGCAGCAGCAGTACCATTGGTGATTCTTTTATGATCTGCACACAGCATGACCAACATGAAGACAACACAGCAGGGGGAAATCCATGCACTGTTGCCCATGGTAACACTACTATAACAAAAAAACACAACCTCAGTGATACTCAGAGAAAATAGCGAAAGCAGCCCAGACAACCCTACCCATTCTAAGAGTATTATTCTGTGCACAGCAGGAGACATCTGTGGAGCTATTGTGCACAGGAGGAGAAATCTATGCACCTTTCATCTGCTTTCATCTCTGCACAACACCACTGACATGCAAAGCTATTTTTCAAGAGAGTTATTGGATTTCTGTTGGGAGTAAATATGTAAAAATGTGCACAGAGTGCACCACAGATGGGTGTATTCTATATCAAGAGCAGTGAATGTACTCTTGCCCATGATACTGTTATAATCTGCGCACTGCTGATGTGCACGTTGCATGAGGAGCTACTAAAATAATTTAACATACGCCTTCTAAATGTGCAGTATAAGGATCTATATTTTATAACAGCATTATTTATTCAATTAATCATGCAATAATAACATCATCCTGTCTACAAACCTGACTACTTAAGTTTGATTAGCTGCCCAGATGGTGGAGGAGCTGGGCATGGGTGAGGTGGGCTGGGTAGGAGTGAGTTGCTTATGTCAGCTTTCCCATTCTTAGGACAGAGTTATAAGACTGATTGTAGCCAAGTGCTTCTTGGTAGATGCTGGAATCTGGTAAGTATTACATGACTGTAAGCAAGCTATCTTTCAGTCAGCACTGGGAAGGGAACCTTGAGAAAGTGTACTTGTATGCACCAGTGCCATTGTACATGATGCACATGGATAATGTGCGTCATACAAGTTAAATTTCCTCAACTCTCAATTTGCATAACTAATCATATCCCCAGCTGATTCCTGCCTTCTGAATCACATACTGAAGGAAGTGGATGCGGCAGCCTCAGCAAAGCCAAGTGACTTTAAGGAATCCTGTCCTTGAAAAGAGTGTGCTCATTTTCACAAGGGATACAACAAGAACTTGCTACTCCTGTTAGGAAAGACCAGCTTGGTTTATGGACAAAGGCACATGCCACTGGAAGAAGGTATACACCACCCTTCCAAAAGAAACATAACTTCATACAAGAACAGTAATGCCAAACATACAGGAGAGATGATGTCTTATAGAGGTAGGCACAACTGCAATATCATCATTATATTGCAAAGCATCTAACAAGCTACATTCATTGCACTAAAGATATTTCTTGCACAATCCACTGGTTTCGGTCACATTTCATCTCGAAAAAACTTTGGAATAAAATCAGGGACATTTTATTTCTATTATAATGGAAGTATATAGTTAGGATCTTCAGTTTTCAAAAACTAAAAAGGATGTGGATATGCATTGCTGCTGATAAACAGTTTTTTTTTGCCACTTTGGAAGAATAGTTCCCAACAGCTGTGAATTGCCATACATGAACGAAGTGACTAGTAGAGTATCAGTTCCAGTTCTGAACAAACAAGGCAACTAAGTTCAACCCCAAAATTACCACTGTATCTAACCTGGTCTGCAGCCGCAATGCAGTAAATAAGTTGAAAATCTTGTGAACACTTTCATAAACATTTGAGTTTTTGTACAGGCTGTCTGTTGAAATAAGAAATGCAATTGCAGTCCAAAGAACAGTGAAACTACAAGTGTGAATGTAGTGGTATATATATCCTAATTACAACAGTCTTAGATTTTAATATAATTAAGTACCACATTAGTGGGCCCTACCTCCCTCTAAAAATGCTTTAATGTTATATCAAATTTCACACTTCCAAACTTTTATGTTTATTATTTAATTTGTAGAGATTTTAAGCATTAACATTATCATTAACAATAATTATACTTCCTGGTCAGTGATTTTGATGGTTAAGGGTTGCTACCGTGAACATTAAACTTTGATTTGCATATTATTTCTATTTTAAACATTAAAGTATATAAAAAAATACGTTTTTGTGTAGAAATAAAATGTATTACTACAGCATTTTAAGTGTCCATGGAGAATTTCAGTTTTAAAAGAAATTCTGTTGATTATCAACCAGTTATTTATTAACCATAATATTCTGCTATGTTATGGAGCAATTACTGAGAAATGTTTTCCTGCTTGAACCTATAATATTACATTGAGAACATTATATACATAAATCAGTCAATATTATCGTAGTGCAGAAAGTAAAGATCAAACAGCATGGCTGTTCATCAGTAGACATCCGACTCCACCACCTTTTGTGCCGCATGTTATTCAACAGAAATATCATTGATGAGGTAGTTATTATCAGTCTGGAAAAACAATCTCAGCCTTTCAGAATGGAGACGTACATAAAGTTGAGAAGTAATGCTCAGTCAGCATTTTCAGACCATTAACCAGTGTTGTAGAAAATGTGGTACATGAATGGTAATTGTAACCAGCATGGGTTCAGGACCGGATACTCCTGTATGAAGGTAGTTGACTATACTCCTACCACTGTATATAAACACCTGCATAATGCAGACATTTAACTAGATTTTTCTAAAACTTTTGATCTTATTGACTGCACTGTTATGACACAATGATTGAAGATGGACATAGCACATTGAGATAACATTAAAGTTACTGACATGAAAGAAAACACACTATAGCTTGGTATAACAAGCATAGCACTGTGTTCTATGTCAAATTATGTTGCCCTTCCCCAGTGATCCATCATTGGTCCATTACTATTCTCAGTTTATACCAATAAGCTATATCATTGTGCAAGTTTAGCTTGTACAATATTCTGACCCATGCATAGCACAGATTCTTTAGGAACTGAATTGTTTAATGAGATGCAGCTAGGTTGAATTCCATAGGAAATATATAGTTGAGGTTCATACTGAAAGAAAATGAGATGACAAAATTATTTTGGCAAAAAAATGTTCTTCTGGCTGGTATCCCAGGTACAGATAGTACCGTTGTTATGGGAAACTGTGGTAATTAGGAATGGTCTGAGAGCTGGAAATGCTTTAGTATTCTCTTCAAAAAGGATCTGTCATTCAAGGAACTTGAGTAATTTTCTAAAACTTGCTTACTATTTATATTTAAGACTAAGATAATCCAACAAATATGATAATTACTTTGCCTTCATACATAATGAATTGTAACTTGATACTTTTTGCCATCTTTGTTAATTTCTATCAGAAAAGTACAGTGTGATTAGCTATTATATCTTTTTGAATTTTAGCCATTGAATTTTGTTCTTAGCTGCAAAAATGGATTGTTAGAATATATATAGATAATGTCATTTAACATTTTACTACTCATACTGAGTAATATAATTCTATACATATTTTCATTCCATTTTGTTACACTAAATTGTTTTCTGATTTTTGTAACCATCGTATCTTGCTTCTTGAAGTGTCTAATCAAAACTAAAAACCTGTTAAACTGTCTTCTCTAAGACCCTCTCTCCCAGATCCCCTCTGTAAATTTGAGAAAAGTAGGCCCAGTCCAGTTAATGCCAGTATAAAGACAATGACTTGCTTTACTGAAAATGTTAAGGAGTGTTGAATTTTTGGACACTTCAGATCCTTAAATTGCTCAGATGTGTTAAAGTAAGACTTGTCAAGAAGCTGCTGCTTTGATAAATGCTACTAATACAGCTCTTTCCAAACCATTAGTACTGAGTGCTACTTACAACTAAGCTGTACAATTCTGTATTGCCAATTAATGTGATGTAAAAGGGGTTACTCGATATTAGGTATGTATAAGGAATATGTTGAGATAAAGTGCAGTGAGGTCTCTAATCACTTTTACTAAAGTAGAGGTGCAGTAAACAACTGTGAGCAATCCCACAGATATGGGTTCAATCTTCAACTCTGGATGTATGACATATCCTAAGCTGTGTACTGGGGAGTGGGTGTAGCCACATGTATGCTTTATTTTACTCCTCCTCCAGCCTCCCCTCAAGAACTATCATCAAATATAACTCCTCCAACGGTCACTAGGGAGCATGTCCTCAATGCCCTTTCTAAGGCCAAAAACACTGCATTGATGGTCCCCGGCAATATCCCAGGCTGCCTTCTAAATAGCATGAAACATGACCTATCAGACCCTCAAGAATCATGATTTTAACAATAGGCTCTGAACACGCTTCATGCCTCATAAAAGGAAAACTGAAATAGGCATCCCTCTGCACAAAAGTGGGCCATCTAAAAAAAAAAAAAAAAAAAAAAAAAAAACTACAGACCAATAAGCTTCACTAGTCCTGTATACAAAGCCATGTAAAGAATTATCATAGAAATGATTAATACTGACATGAGAAACCTCAAGAAAGTGGACTCAACCCAGTATGGTTTCTTTAAGGCTGGTCATCCCTACTCAGATTGGTGGACTTTTTTGAGAAGGTCACCAAGGGCAAAATGGTTTACACTGTCTACCCTGATATGTCTAAGGTATTTGACACAGTACCCATTGTTGACAAACTTGAGAGTTTGGTATAGACTCTTAAGTCACCTGGTTGGTAGCAAGCTGGCTCCACAGAATGACCCAGTTAGAATCGGGGAGTCCACATCTGCAGAGAGACCAATCACCAGTGGAGCCCGTCACATATCAGTCTTGGGACCGCTCCTTTTTGTCATTTACTTCACTGAAGTCAAGGCCATCATCTAGGGCCTCTGGCTGACCAAATTTACAGACAGTTGCAAATTAGGTGGAGTCCTAAAATCCTTGATTAACACCAACAATCAACTGGTGTCATAGCCATGAACTAAAACAAAATGGCAAAAAATATATAGTGGTATCCTTCAGGAAGTCAGCCACCCCTATGAGTCGACCCAGTGTTGAGGGCACACGTAGATAATATAGCCTAGATAATATAGCCTTTGACCATCATGTGTCTATAGTATGAGGAAATCATTCTGTTTGTGTTACGTATAAACAAATGCTTGACATCTAGGTCCAGGGAAGTCATTGTTCAACTGTTTTTGGCACTCGTCAGATCTACAATTGAGTACAGTGCCACCTTTGGTATATACCCAATCAGGCACATCCAACAACTGAAACGTCCATAGAGGTTCCTCACTAAAATAATACAGAGCATGCACAACATGTGCTTTGCAGACAGCCCCAATACAATATCACTGTATTAGGCCTCCTGTAGGCTGTTGTAGGGGAGATTTATGCTTGGCATGCAAGGCATTGTTGGACCCCACTCTGATGGACTTAATGCATACCTGCAAAATAAACTGCACCAGAATTACCCATTTTAAAGACTTAAACTTTTCCCGAATATAAGTAGGACCTGTTGGAGAGAGAGCAATATATATCCCAGAGACTACCCTTTTCCTGGTACAGGCTGCCTATGCATATGAAGCAGAGTTCCTCCCTAATCCAATGCAAATTCAGCCTACAGCCTGGACAGTTGGATGGAAAATCTGAAATTCACCCTTAGTTTAGCACCTATGTCTCTAATGGACACAGGTAGCCAGTAAATGGTTCACATTCTGGAGCCCCTACTTGTAAATGATTCAACTTCTAAGCCCCTAATTACACTGCCATGGATGCCAGAACTTATCAGAAATTTTGGATGCATGGCAAGGCTTAAAAAAGCCCCGGCCATTATTAGCTTGGTACACCAGTATTAAAGTATATGATAGATATGTTATACTTCATTTTTATATATATCTTGCATGGCTTACTTGTTAATTGCCTTGACTATGGTGTAAGGGCTCCTGGGTTCAAGACTCAGGACTGACATTTACAACTTATAAAAATCTCGACAATTGGATGGGAAATAGGAAATTCACCCCAGGGATCACTTCTGTGCCTCTGCTAGACAGGGACACAGGAAAATAACTTTCTTGGGTGGCAAAAGCCAGGGAACTTTTTTGGCTAGGCTTATATAGGCCCCAGGGCCAATAGCCTAGTACCTACCTATGAACCTATACGCTACTGTATTCTTCTTTCATGTGGAGATATTTAGTCAGAAACATTTAGGATGTACCATTAAGTGAAACTGCAAACTAGGTGGTGACAAGCAGGAAGCTGTTGACTTAGACACACACAGCACGATTGTGCAATGGGAGAAATAGCCCAATATTAATATGCAAATGTCTGCATTCCATCATGCAGTTGAAAGTCTTTATGCAAATGATGATGTCAAACTGGGAGGGGTTGAGTAATGATGCTCACCTATTTTGAACATCAAGATTTTTCAGAGTACAGCAGTTTCTCTTGCAATAATATGCTAGGAATAGTAGGAGCAATAGTTTAACAAGTGGGTCACTACTGACCCATCCCTCTGATGTTACATATCACCCTCCACAGTCCAGATGCATCTGCCAATTGTTAACTTACCACGTCTTCAATGGCCAAAACATTGTTGACTACTAACATGTCTAGTGATACCATAAGTGAGGTGGTAGACACATCACCCACACAAATAGAATCATGAGGGCTGCACAAACTGCCCATCCATGTGTACACTAATATTTATGTAACATTAACCATACTTTACACATTTTAGAAATGAAATGCTAGGAATTATGCAATGCCTCCCAAGCCCTACACCTGTTACTTGGCCTGATACTGCAGCATGTGGAGAACTGTGTGTATGTGCTTGCATACTTCTGGTGGTGTACATTAATATCTGCAGCCATATACAGGATGTACTGGTAGTTTGCTGCTCTGTCCCTTTGTGGCTTCCTTGTAGTGCCCATGTTGTGGTTATGAGGTGTTTGGTGCATGCATAAATAACTATAGCCATGGGCACGTCATCTTATTCTTTCTTGCCACATTGGTCACATGACTAATCATAGCACAAACCCTTCACTACTGTTAAGTCCCATGAGTGTTACCAGTAATATAGCTACATTAAAGTACTGCGCAGCCTTTCTCACAGTATACTAAGACTATGTCACATATGGTGCAGTGGATAGCATTGTCATCTCACAACAAGAGGTTCCCTGGTTCGTTTACCTGATGGGGTACCTTTTGTGCAGAGTCTGCATGTCCCATCTGTGTTTGCATAGGTTTCCCTAGGTAATCCGGTTTCCTCCCACATTCCAAAGACGCACAGTAATTGGATTGGACACACTCTGGTTATGTGTGTGTGGAGGGGGGGGGGGTAAGGAAGAATAACCATGCAGGCCTAGACACCTGGTGATGTAAACCTTGTCTCTAGATTGTCACTGTTGAGGTGACACCCCAACCCAGTGTGCAAAAATTGGAAAAGAAGGTTGTGGATGGATGGCTGGATTAGTACTCTGTCAGTGTTAAGCATCATTACACGACATGCATGATATATGTGTCATTACACGACGGCATGCGTGGTATACTTGATATGTAGTGCCATGCTGAAGTTCATTTTTCTGAATGCTCCTTGTAACTTATCATGTTTGTTACTTCTGCCAAATAGACTAATAAAACTTGGAAAATAAGTAGGTATTTTTTCATCAAATGATGAAATGGATGCAGATGTATTATATTTAACTTGTAAATGTATTGTTCCTCTTTAGATTTTTTTCTCTTTTTTCATTGAGGCAGTTTTTGAATAATCGCATTCTGCTAGTTATGTTTAATACAAATGTTCTAAGATCCATGGTCATATATCTCCATCTAAATTATTAAATTATTCCTTCAGAACTTGGATGGATTTTATCAGTTAAAACACACTGTGAGCATGGTTTGCAGCATCATTGGAGATGTTCCCTCCCGTAAGAATATAAATGTTGGATTGACGAATATCATTTAGTTCAACATGTAAACATCTGCTGTAAAAAGTTAAAGATGTTCATCGTTCTCACTACTGCTGTAGCCTATAGCTGCATGAGATATATCTTGTTCAGTCTTCAGAAATTTCTGTCTCCCCTGCACACATGCTTCCAGATTGCTGTATCTGAAGATCCACAGGGGAAAACTGCAGTGTGGGTGCCAATTTTTTCAGTACTTTCTTGTGTTCTTCAGTGGAACATCACTGGGTTTTACATGATCAACTGCTGGTTTCTCCTGTAGAAGATTTTTCATTTTCTGAGACTGTGTCCAGGATGAATAATGTATTTTCATGGGAACAGATGGCTACCCGCCTTTAAGGATATATTAAAGAATACAAAAGAATATTTTGCAGAGAAAATATTTTCTTTCTATTATGCCAGCCTTCTGGTTCTCCTCCTACTCAAACAGTTTAAGGAAAGAGGCAACATGATCCAGGGAGTTGCTAAAATTTTCAAAAAACCCTGGTTCATCTTTCAAAAAGCAAAAGTACAAATCCCAGCAAGCTTCCAGCAAACAGGGATCTAAAAAGAAATGGTAGGAGAGGTTCAAAAAAAGCAGGAATACTTTCAGAAAAATTAACAGACCTGTACCTCAGAATGACTAACTTGTGCCAGTATTTCCCCCTCCCTTGTAGCCTCTTCTCCATTAAATATGTCCCAGAAACGGATTCTCAGTCTTCCTGTTTGACAACTGATTATTTCAGCCAAGTATGTTCTGAGACCAGTGCACAGCGGTTACAAATGGCACTGGACTGACATACGTCCTTTTCAGGGAATTCCCCCCAGCCATCCTCTGAACCAAACAGAATTTTTTCTTCAGGTTATTATATGCCTTTCTTGGGGTTCATAGAACCAGTACCCCAAACCAAAGGGATTAAGAATTATGTAGCAGGATGCTTTCGATGCTAAAGAAGGATCCTTCTTGGAGAGCAGTACTCCAACTACCCTTTCTCAATTTGGTTGTGAACATACTAAACTTCAAGATGTTGGTCTTAGAGGCTGTCTCATATTGTTCCTCTTCTAGCTTTCCTGTGAACTCTAGATTTTATCATCTCATCTCTGAGAGTTCAAAGGTTTCCTCAGATCTTCTGTATCTGGTTCACATCAGTTTTCTAAATTACCCATTTGTGTTGTCTACAGCTCCAAGGGTGTTTACAAGATGCCTTACTATGTATGCTAATGCATTGCTGACTGCAGGGTGTTCTCATATTTCTTTATTTAGATTACTTGCTTATCTTTGCAGAGTATTTTTCCAGGTGTCAGGAGTCCCTTTCAAAGAAAACAAATCTCCTGGTAAACCTGGGCTTTCAGATGAACAGTCAAAAATATTTCTTAATTCCGTCTCACGTGGTTGTTTCTAAGTTGTCTTCAAGATTCTTCTTTGAATAAGGGTGTTTACAAGATGCCTCACTATGTATGCTAATGCATTGCTGACTGCAGGGTGTTCCCATATTTCTTTATTTAGATGACTTGCTTATCTTTGCAGAGTCTTTTTCCAGGTGTCAGGAGTCCCTTTCAAAGAAAACAAATCTCCTGGTAAATCTGGGCCTTCAGATGAACAGTCAAAAATATTCCTTAATTCCGTCTCATGTGGTTGTTTCTAAGATGTCTTCAAGATTCTTCTTTGAATAAAGCATTTCTAAACATAGAAGAAAGTGGATTTGTATCTGGAAGTCTTCCAGAGCTTCTCAGATTAGTCTCGGATTTCTGCCAGGGAGTATCTCAGGATTCTAGGTTTCATGACATAAATGATTCATATGATTCATCTTGATAGGTTGCACGAGAAAAATCCAATGGTTCTTAAAAACTATGTGGGCCAAACATTCTCACCTTCTGCAAATTTAAGATCCAAACTTTGGGTTTTTATGTAATCGGAACTTCTATGCTATAGGCAATAAATCACTTTGAATTCAGGTCCCCAGTTTTTTCTTCCAACCCCAGCTCAATCTGTGTTAATAGATGCTTCACATTTTGCTTGGGGACAGTTTCAAAAGTTGTAAATGTAGAAGGTCTTTGGAACAACACTGCTCGGCTAAAGCTGAGATGTTTGCTGTGATCCATGTTACAGAATGTCTTTATCATCTCTGATCCCTGGGACCTCTACAGGTGATTACAGGAAAAAGCAAAGTTATGTGATATACAAGTAAATAAGGTAACCAGGTCTTACACTCTATGCAGACTGTCCATGGTAGTCTGAAGCATTGTTTAACCACTCCGGCCTCTTACATTCTGTCATAGCATCCAAGCTGGGCAGGACCAGGACAGACCCTCAGGAATGGAAATTAAATCAATTGGACTTTCAGAAATCAATTCAGTTGTGAGGAACATCTAAAATGGACTGTAGGCCTCTCCATTCAGACAAGAATGGGTTAGTATGATATTCTCCAGTCTCAGTCAACTACAAATGACTGCCTGGATGATTCATTTTTAATACCTTTAGGCACCTTCTTCATGTGGACATGCATCAGGGACTACAGGAGGCAGCAAAACCTGTTGGCAATTATTGACAATCACTGACTCCCAAACGATGTTGATATCCTGCAGAAAAGTCCGATGCAGACTAATGATTGGTGTCAAAGCCATGGCCTCAAACTATATGCAAAAAAGTACATAATAATATCATTTGGGAAATCAAATACCTCTGCAAATTACAGCATTAATAGCACCTCCCCCAAGAGTGGACCCAGTGGTGAGAGATCTGGGTGTTCAGATAGATATCTGAAATTTCACCACCATGTGTCCTCAGTGGTGAATAAATCCTTCCTTCTTTGTGGCTCAATTTATAAGTAAGAGCATGGCATCCAGATCTAAGGATGTCATAGTACTACTATAGTCAGACCTCATCAGACCAATAATCAAGTACATTGCACTCTTTGGCATCTACCTTCCAAGGCACCTGCTACAGTTGGAGCATCCTCAGAGGTTTCGCATAAAAAAAAGAGCAGGTTATAACCATATATATAATGTATCATTTATGGCCCAAGTAAAAGCCCTATCACTGTATTGAGTTTCCTACAAATTAATTAGGGTTGACCTGTGTCTGACCTACAAGGCAGTCTTTGACCCAGATATGACTGAAATATTTCATATTAGCAAATTAACTGAATGAGGCTTACCCGTTCCAAAGAGTTAAACCTAATCTCTGACATAAATGGCCTCTGACATAAATAGGTCATGGTGGAGAGGCAGATGTGTCCCAGAGATTGCCCCTCCTCTAAAATAGGCTTTCTATTCACAGGAAGCAGAGCCGTTACCTGACCATCTTCAAGATCAGTCTGGATCGATATATATGAAATTGCAAGTTCATTCCTGAGTTGGTGCCTATGTTCCTTATGGACAGAGTCAGTCTGTAAAAATACTCAAAACCCCACTTATTGACCATTGATACTTTTCCCCTAGGGATAGAAAAATGGGTATAATTTGGGTAAAACTGGCTAGGCTTGTAAGGGCTCTTGAGCTGCTAGCCTAGTAGTCTCCTATGAACCTATGAATGAGGAAATTTTAAGTTAGGAAGTGGAAAAGATTTTCTAGTCAGTACCACAATAATAGGAGGCCCACTTTTTTTTTGCTATGGCAATCTACCCAATCGCTGTAGGCTATTGCAGCAGTAAGAATGATGAGCATAGCTCAGTTGTGTAAGGCACACTTTCCATAACAGTAGATGTTCAAATTCCTCAAGGGTGGAGTAGTCATACCCTCCCTTCATCCAACTTTCCCTGTATAGAGTTACTTTTCTAACATAAAAGTTGTGTTCCTAATTTTTTTTTTTTTTTTTGGCTTTCAGGACAAGTAAGCCATGAAGAATTTGGTACCCAGGATGCTGTTTTCTATGTGTATCTCATGACACTGCAATCTGTGAGTGTCTGTGGTGGGGTTGACAGAGACTTTTGAAGACTGACCAGCCATTATTTCCTGGACAGGATATAACCCAAATAACTAGAAACTATAGCAGTTGTGGGGAATTTGAGCATCTACTGTGATGGTGAGTGTAACTTACACAACTGTAATTTCTTGAACAGTGGGTATTTCCATTTATTATTGATAGACACTGCAGTTCAGACTGACTTGCCATTTTGAAAACATTTATGATCCTAACATTTGATTCAGCTGGTCACATTTTGTGACTAAGATGCCCTTATAAGGGTGGAAAATACCCATGCTGTCTACTTGGAGTATGTCGCAGTGCTGATATGATTTTGGTGAGGGTTGCCGATGTCATTTGCTTGGAGGTTATAAATGTTATTTCGGGTGTGGGTCTTTTGACTTGCAGGCTGGATCTGATTATAATTAGTTTCTGTATTTTATACTAATGTTGTCAATATAGTTATTTTCCATTTATTTAATTCCTTCTTTCAAAGGATTAAAATTCTATACATGAGTTCAAAGATACTTTAATTGCATACTTTTGTAAGAAAAACATTTTGGACTTGCATAGTCCAGTGAGTCATACTATTTCCATAGAAAGTGGTTATGGTGTACCCTGAAAATTTTTTAATTTTCTCAACATTATTATCCTGAACTGGTCTTGCTTTAAGAGGTGAAACAATGCACAGACTAATCTGTTGAGTAATAATGACCTCCTAGTAACCAAGGATGTGTGCTACTCAGTTTTGGTATGCCTCCTTTTCGTGGCACCTTTTAATACTTTGTTTCATGAAATGTTGTTGCAGAATTAGCAAACCAAGTATGATTTATTTTCCAGTCATGGGCCTGTCACCTTATACTTTTTTGGGTGCTTGCATAAGGTGAGTTTTTGGAGTTAATTCTTCTGAAACGTATCCTCTGTGGAGTAGAGACCTACAGGCCCCCCAATTTTTGTACATGATTACTCACGGCATGCATCACTCCAAACAAGTACAGGTATTTTTGTACAGTGGGACAGAGGATAACGCAAACCAACTCTTTGGAACAGATACCAAAAATTGACTTCCTGGGATACTAATTGTCTAGACGTTTTATAAAATAATTCAACAGAAGTAGCTTCCAAATAGTACTAATATACAGTACCTACTGTCATTTAGTTAATAATTAATAGCCCTGCTTTATGAAACCATTTTACATGGGATTTATGTATTTATTATTTATTTTTTTTACTGACTGCACTTGTATTTAATCTGTTATACCTTGTCAATGCCTTTGCTAAGGTTCAACAATCTGATAGATTTATAAAACCCTCACCTTTTGCATCGTGCCAATGACTATTAAAATAGTGACATGCTGATATTTTAGATTTTGCCTCTTAAAAATCAGAGAGAAAGAACACAGAGATGACTCCATGATCTTAAGACCCAGAGATCTGGGGTCATTTAGTAGCTTGGGTACTGAAGTATCTTCAGTGCTACTTCATGCAACTTGAAGGAAGGGTTGGCAAAAGTCCCAGTGCAAGAGTGCCATTTCAGGGGATTGCATGTTGAAAGGCAGTGGTTGATAGTACAAACCTAGGAAAGCAGTATAACTATAATAGACCATAAGCTGGTATATGGAAGTATGTATCCACATTGGTCTAGCATACTGGGACACTGCACTGCATTTTTGGCCAAAAGGTGGATGGAGTTAGGCACATAATAGAAAAATCTGGTCTAGAAAGTCCAGCTCTGACCTGAACAGCCTCGCCTTCAATGATACTACCATGATAAATTGAATAACTGAGACATTGCCAGATGAGAATGAGGCTAAATGGTCAAAGCTTGTCAAAAACAAATCTGGGAAGAAGCACGGTATGGTAGAAAACAATAAAGATTTAGATTGTGCAGGAAAACAAAAAGGATGTTTTACTACTCACTACCACACTGAGTATGTGCTTATCAAAGAATGAAAAAGACAAAAGTCTTACTCTGTCAAATTACTTTCCTAACATACAACACTGACCCTTTGCTTCCTTTTATTTTACCGTCTGCATTGTCCTGTCCTGGAAGTCTGTCCCTTCTGGCAAATATGCCTAAATAAAATACATAACAATGTAAATGATAATACTTATGCAAACATGACGCCATTAAAATATAAAACATACTTCTTCTTTTTAAACCTATTTGCCTGTCTTTCATCATAATATACAAAGTTTGCACAAATATTTGGAAGTCTAGAAATATTGTTTTCCCTTCAGGGTGTCAGTAAATAAAATTTCTTGACATTTATTTATTCCCAACCAGTAAACAGCATCTTAAATTACTTCCTTCCTGGCAGTATACCAATATTTCCAGAGTTGTTTGCATTCTAATCCACAGTTCAGGGTTAAACACAGAAAAATACAAAAACATTTTAACTAAAATAGGTTATTACTACAAAGACAGATGGTAGCAGATTATTGCTGTATAATTTCTACTGAATATAGTCTTGCATGTCAATGAGAAATTGTTAGACCTAAATTACAAAGAAATATTTGAGAATAACCTGGTAAAAATGAAAATTACACATCACTGATATTTTTCTCACATTTATTATCTAAGAATGCCTGTGTTTCACTCTATAAGAAATGTACTTTGTAGATTAGGAACCTTTTTTTCTGTCAGCAGTGTTCCTACCCAAATAATTTATTTCATATCATAAAAGGATTAGCTGACATGAACAAAATTAAAACCTAGCTGGCCATCTGCCATAGGGCATTAACCTTTCTTAAGAATTGTGAAAGAAACATATGCTGCAGTTTTAATTCTGTCAGCTGTACATCCAAATGTAAAATAACATTGGTGTTTGAGGACTTTGATAAAATTGGCTACTTCACTTCACTGAGGTCTAGCTTCGAGACGCATCTTAGTTCTGTACTGACTGTTATGAAGACAGGACAAATAAATGCAGCAACACAACACCTTTAAAATGTATTTTCTTTTGTCAGACATTATTATTTAATTTGATTGTGCATACTTCTGAAAGGCACATTACTAGGAACATAATTCTAGCTATGTCTGCCTTTGAATGTTAAACATTTAACTAAACACCTTTGTGATTTGAGAAAGCTAATTACATCAGTTTTGACCTTTCAAATTGATTCAATTGATTTTTTTTTTTATGTAAAAGTGTACTTTCATAAGATCTGGTTTATATGCTTTGGTCCTGCAACTCGGAACTTATTGGTCTGTCTGGCATTGAAGCAGTGGAGGAGAGAGAAGTTGCTGACAGACATTCTGACATGTAGCTGAGTTTGCACAAGTGGAGTGTGTCATCCATGTGGAAAGAATGGAAAAGGGTGACATTTTAACTGTTTGGTCTAGGGTGTGCAGCAGTAGCCTGGATTATGTTCGGGGACTACGTTTGAGACTGAACTTTAGTAATGTTTGAGGAATTTAGGAAGCAGAAGAGTAATTTAAGGTTAAGGAGTGATCTGGGAATTTAATCGTGTGGACTAAGAGGGAGAATTTAGGTTTAGGGAGGGATCGGGGATTTGTGGTTAAGTTTGCTATTGGTGCATTTTACTTTCTGGAAGACTCAAGGAATTTGTTTATGGAGCAGGATAGGAATTTAGGTACAGTGGCCAGGATGCAGCTTTAGGGTTAGAGTCTATGAGTTTGATTGGTTAAGTTGAGAAGTTTCAGGTTAGGGTTAGGGACCAGCAGGAAGTTTTACGGTCAGAGTTAAGTTCTGGGATGGGTATTTAATTTAGTCCATTTATTTATATTTGTTTACCAGGGTAGAGCACTGATCAGTATTTACCAATTTCAGGCTCAAGTCTGGGGGAAATACAAAACATTTCTCAAGAAAAAAATACAGAAATGTAAGCAATTAAATATTTCAGACTAATTACACAGAGAAATCTGCCTATTTACATTCTATTGAACAAGCAAAGTGCAATGTACAATTAAGCAGAATATAATGTATAATATATACATTAGTTTCTGAAGTAAGTCAGTCTTCAGTGAATTTTGGGAGGAGAAGAAAGTTGTAAAGGTAGTAGGTTGGGTGACATGTCTTGTGTTAAAGCAGGAGCACTTGGCCTGGATTAATAAATGTCTTTTGGTTGCATTATGAAAGTTGGAATAATCGTTGATTTCCTTCATGTTGAAAGGGAAGGTTTGCCAAAGAGGTGCCTGAGAGAAGAAAGTATGTAGTGCTGTAGGGGTAGTGAGAGTTTGTGTGACAGAGCTTGTGCAGTCCTGTAGAGTTTGGGTTTAGGGGTAATGAGACTTGGTGTGACAGAGCATGTGCAGTGATGTAGTTTGGTTCTAGGGGTAGTGAAAGTTGGTGTGGCTTGTGAGTAGTGCAGGTTTCATGAGGAGATTTGTTCATGAAGTCCAGCTGCTTTTGCAAGGAGGAAATTTGTGGAGCTGGAGTAGTTTGTAAAGTTGGGATCCTAAAAGTAATTTGGATCTTTGTTTTATGGGTAGTCATTTGGCTTTTTCTACGGTGATACAGTGATGCTCACAGAGGTGAGTTTATAATGAATTGGCATATGCTGTTAGTCTAAAGAGTGGTAAAGTTTTGTTTTTTTTTTGCAGGCAGAAGCAAAAAGTGGGAGTCCATATTACATTGAGAAAGGTGAATTCCTTTGCCAGTGGCTGGTTGGGATAGAAAAGGGGAGATCTGTTTGGACCAGAAGAGGAGGGAGATTATTTTGGCTCTCACTTTGTCTTTCTGGAAATAGAAGTTTATTGACTGATGAAGTCACAGTCCTAGGTATTTCAAGGAGGAGTTTCTCTATGGAATGGTCATGTAGGTCAAAAATAGTTAGTTAAGTACTTCGTGAATTTTCTATGGAGTCCAAAAAAGCATAGATTTGGTCTTGGTGAGGTTGAGACGTAGTTTTTGGTTTATGAGCTTTTGGGTGCAGCTCATGTAAGTCTGACTGGAGCTTGCATTAAATATTGTTGTGTGAGTGACCTGATCAGTAAATGATTATGTCATCAGAATGGAGGATACATGGGAAATGGGGGACGTCACAATGAAGTTAATTAATGAATATGTAGAAGGGGAGGGAAGGCAAGAATGGATTCTTGTGGTATTTAATTTAGTGGGTTTACACTTCTGGTAGTTAGGGCTTTTGCCATTTTCAGCAAGTGGTAACAAGTCAGCTATGTACTAATAACACTGAGCATTTGCATTAAACCTATATTAGTTACAAAAGAGCATTAGGATTCTCAGGTGTAAAAGCGATCTGAAAGGCCTAACTTTAATGTTTTTAAGAAAATTTTGTTTGTGCTGTCCTGTGCATTGTTTTGGGGTTCAGTTCTGCTTATTTTATTCCTTTTCATCTTTACTAATTAAAAAAAAAACTTGTCATTAATATAGTTATTCCATGCCTTTTAGAACAGATTTGCAATTTACTAAGTTGTTTTTAGTTTTGCTGTTAAACTACGAAGTTCTGTGGTATGCCATAAACAGATATGGGTCAATTTGCCAGTGTAAGATTCATGGATAATCACTTTCCTGAAACTGACCCATCCAAAGTAGTTAACCCGAAAGAGAGTTAGTTTCAGAAATTTTCAAAAAAAAATGGAAACCAATGCTTGTAAAGATTCTCAAAAGAAAAAAAAAAGTAAAGATCTATCAGTAAAGACAATGAGGATTTTATTGCATGGTATAGAACATTAGTCAAACACTAGTAAACTCATATAAACTGAATATAGCAGCGAAGTCAAAAGTGACTAGGGATATATATATATATATATATATATATATATATATATATATATATATATATAATATTAGATGGAGCTGTATAAAGAGAAAAGTAAGTGCACAGTGTAAAATAAGTAATTGGCAATTATTTACAAATTAAGAGCAATCACAGTAATAAAACATACATTCTAGAAATAATGGTTTACATATATCTGCTCATTTACAGCATCACCTTAACTACAAGCCAGTATAAGATTATACAAAAGCTTAGACTGAAGCATAGTTAGCTCTGGTCTGACAGTCCAATTGGTACTGGCAGTGATTTTTAGGCAGAGCTAGTAATATTAAAAAACAAAGCCAGATTGTCATCTATAAAACATGCAGTTCTTCTTTGGAATGAAGCAGACAAAGGTTCTGGGATCTCTTCATATATGGTTTAGACAACAGTTTTAGTTTATTTTCCTAATGGATGATTGTGAGGTAGGTGTGTTTATAAAATTATTATTTTTTGGAATGTTTCTCTCTTCTTTTTCTTCTAACTGTTCAGCTTTCCAAAGAGTGAGTGACACTGTGGTATTCCCAGGCATCCAAAGTAAATAGTAACATATTTGGTGAGTTTGTTTTTTAATAGTAAAGTAGAGTGGAGTTAATTAAATGGCATGCTCAGGATTGCAAGTTAACATATTTTTGACAGTAGAAATACTTGCTTCTGCAGACAGGAATATAGTAAGTTTGTCTCATTTTCAATTGTGCTAGATCCATGCTTGCTGTTAATTTGGCATGGTTGTTAAAGAAACACCAGGTACTGAGCAAATACGAATATATTTAAATAAAGAAAATCTTACTTGTATAAGCGTTTCTGTTGGCCTGATGAATAAGGGGAGAAAGTCGGTCAAGTCTAACCTCTAAACCTGCAGACATTAAAAATAGGAGCGAAGGCATTTGAAACGTAAATACATCCAGCCAAACATGTCGACATTTAATTAGCATAAAATCATAATACTAAGTAGCATATGAATCTTCCAACTTTCAGTAGAGATATGGGATGCTACTCAAATACATGAGAGTGACAAAATATAAGCACATTATCAGAGACTGTATAAAATCTGTAGACTTTACTGAACTATTTCGCAATAATGTACCACACAAAGTGATTGATTTTTTGTTTCTTGAGAGGGAAATGCAACGTGTGTGACATTTCTTTAAACTATCAGGGCCACTGTTAAGTTGGTCATTTAATATCATTTTCTGTGTACTAGACAGCTTCAAAAGTCATGTGTGATAAAGGGGATTCGGGAAATTGTGTCTAGAAGTAAATCAAGCCTAAAAATAGGCACATGCTTCCAAAAATAGGAACATCATGTACAGGGATAAATGAGGTTTGAAAATAGGAGCATTCATCTAAAATACAGACAGCTGTGGGTCTGTGAAAGGTCCAAAATAATACAAGTCCATGCTGAAGTTCTAGGAACAACAGTTCTGGTCCTAAGCAACATGAGACTGTAAATGCAACTATTGGGAATATATACTGTGTCCATGTTTGTGTTAGCTTTGGCTGTTCTCACGTCTGTGGGGCAGTGATCTCAGAATTAACATGTATGTATGTTGCAAGGGTGTCAGGGGGTGAAATATCCCATTAAAGCACTTTTAATAGTGTCACAGTGACTTTTTTTTTTTTTTTTACATTCCTTGAAGTTATTTTGAAAAGTTGAGGGAACCCAAATTATAAGCACCATACATTTAGATAAGTAGTCCCAAATAACAAAATATTGCTTTGCAGGATAGACAGTCTGTTGAAATCAGTCGACTGCATTGCCTTGTTGAGATCCAGCTGCAGTGCGTTCAGGACCAGAACCTCTCTTTTGTCTGCTTTGAACAGTATAAAGTAACACAACTGTTGTGTCATGCATTGTCCTTTAATTTAAGGTGACATCATTAATAAAACTGAAAAAAAATAATAATTATAGGCTCCGGGACAGATTCCCTTGGCAAACCTAAGGTTAAATCACCAATGCAAAGTGGGGCCAAAAATAAATTTGAAAAGTTCTGTCCTCCAGTTAGACAAGAAACTATACAGTGGGCCTTCTGCAGGTCCTGTTGTAGAGAGACTGGCTAGAAGTGGGTAATCCACAAGTTTAAAAGTCTTTTGTAGACATACAAAGGGTGTCCCATTCAAAAGCCTCTTTCCCATACTGGAATACATAGAAATAAATGATGCTATATTGCAGTAAGGGAGTTATTCCCATTTATAAAACCTTATTGGGAATTGCTGGGATGAATGCCTTTGCTAATCCGTTTAAGAAACGGAGAGTAGGCCATTCTTTTCATTATTTGTGAAAGGAGCTAAAGATATAGAATATTGCTGTAGCTCATGGAGAATATCAGATTGATTGGAAAGATGAATTATGAGGGCCAGCTTTTAGTGGGTTGGACTTAGAACCAGTAGTTAGTAAGAATGATGTCTACCATTTGATGAAAGTCACAATGGATATAATCCCCCCCTTTTTTGTGGACACACTTATTACAACCTTTAGGACATAGTTTTCACCTCTGTTAATCTTGTCTCTTATGAACACTATTGTGAACATCGCATTGTGTATATGGGGGGGGGGGTATGGAAGACTGGTCTTCCACATTAAAATGCAGTGTGCCCAAGTCCCTCACAACTGATTGCACTGTTACCAACAGGTTCTCAGGTTTGTTTTTTTTATCTATATTTAAATACATGCAGTATAATAACAATGAGTAACCCATGCTGAAACATTAACAGAAAACCTGAAAGAAAAACGTGCAACAGTGGTAGTAGTAATAACCAAGGCAACTATGTACAGTTGTATATATATTGTATATTGTATGTTGTGTATATATGTTCAGCAAAGGTTTGCAGTGCAGTTATATTCACTGAACATTCAGCAACTCAGTCTGGAGAAGCATTTGAATTTAAAAAGAAGCAAAAAGCAGAGTCGCTCGATGGTGTCCTGTCTTGTGTGGCTTCATATCAGAGCAGAACATATTTGGTAAATAATGTACAGAAGCTAAAGCCCAACCGACCACCACCACTAACCAAGGACACCAAAGGTTAAGGTACACTGAAGGCACAGATAAAAGCTTGACAGATACAGTTAAAAATTGTTTTTCCATTTCTGCTCATTGTTCAGTGAATTGAGGAGAGAGTGCATTCCAGCCAACAAAATGATCAAAATGGGGAATGATACCAGTAGATCTTTACCAATACATACATTCCTACAGAGATGTAGCAAGGCATCATCATCACTTGAGTTGCTTTTATTTTCCATGGTATTGTATTAAAGTCCTGCACCTTTGGTAAGACTGTTGTTTTTGTGCAGCAGGCCCTTTAGGTTTAATTTGGTGGTATCATGTAGACTTCTTTACACTAACAGCCCAAAATACTTGTTTCTTCAGCAGAATCTCTCTATTGTCCAACATTCTAGCTGTAATTATCTCTCTGCAGGAGATGATTAATTTCAAGTGGTTACAGTCTAGGCCTGAAGCTAATCCAAATTTATGGAATCTGGAAGATATCCCTCACCCCATCTGACATGCTAGGAATGGCAATCAGTAAAATACAATCATAAATTGGATGAAAAGAGCTCTGTATGCCTCCAGTCCTTTGTTTGTCCTTAGGTTCATAGGATGATACTAGGCTATTAGCCAGGAGGCCTTTATAAGCCTATCCACGAATTTCACCCATGTTCCCACAAAGTCAGGACCTGTTTTCCCTGTCCAGCAGGGAGACAGGTGGGATCCCAGGGGTATATTTTCTGTTTCCCATCCATTCGTCCAGGTTCCTCTTAAAGGGGGTAGTGAGTTACTCTGCTTGATATGGAGAGGAAGTCTATTCCACAGATGGGGGTCATTGGGACACAAATCTATCCCACCAAGTTCTATTAATGTCACAAACCAGGTTGAGACCTTGTGCATGGGTTGCGCGAGTGGTGTTTGACATACGGATATGCAGCAACTCCATCAAGGCTGAGTCAGATGGCCTTGTATGACAGACACAGGTCACTTCTGAGCAGCCTTTATAATACTGAGTAGAGGGACAGGGCTTTTAGCCTATCTGTATAGGATAGGTGTTTGAGACCCTGGATTTTTCTGATCAGGAACCTCTGTGGTCTCAACTGCTGTATGTGCTTAGCAAGGTACATGCCAAAGGGGGCATTGTACTCGATAATGGGACTGGAGAGAGAGGCGTACAGGCATGCTATATGACTACCTTGTTCCTAGATGAAATACCCTTACTTATGAGGTGGGCCATGTAGAAACCTTCTATACAATGGAAGCAGCATGGTGGTCAAAGGTCAGGTTTCTATCAACCTAGCTGCCCAAGTCCCTCACGACTGATTGCATGCTTAGTATGTTGTTGTTAATGTGATAATTAGTAGGGACAACATTTTCCCCAAAGGGGATAATGATGCATTTCTTGGCATTCAGTTTGAAGCCATGCTTCTGGCACCAGTTATTAGTTTAGGTAAGGCCCTCTTGGAGGATGTTCACATCACTCTGGGAATTTATGACAGCACCCAGCATGCAGTCATTTGCAAACTTGATCAGCAACAGACCACTGGTTTTGGCTTGCACTTCAGAAAAGTATATCCCAAGCAGTAGAGGCCCAAGACCGATCTTTGGGGTATGCCACTTGTAACTGGTTTAGTACTAGAGGTGGCTTCCTCTATTTTGACTGAGTGGGTTCCATTACTGAGCCAGTTAGCTACCCATCTTGTAATATATGGGTTGATGCCTAGCTGAGTATGTGTGAGTATTATGCCCGAGTGGGGAATATTGTTGAAGGCTTTAGCTAGGTTAAGGTAGGCGGTGTGCACTGTCTTGCCCTCATCCATGGCTTTGGTGAATGTTTCAAAGAAGGCGACCAAGTTTAACAGGCATGATCTGCCTTTGACAAAACCAAAGTGTGTGGGATCAAGCGTTTGGAAGTTGCCAATGTCCTTGTTTTTAAGGTCCATGATGATGTATTCCATGGCCTTGCAGATAAGGCTAGTTAGGCTGATTGGCATATAATTGCCTGAGCAGGTGGATGCTTCACCTTTGTGCAGAGGGATGACAGTGGCTGTCCTCCATTCTGCTGGACTGAAGCTGATGCACAGGCTTTGGTTCAATAGGATGCCTACATATGTTGCCTGAGTTCATGTAAGACACAGCCAGGGATGTTGTTGGGTCCAATTAAGGCAGTATTATTTGCCTTTGAGAGGGCATTAATAACCTGCTCCCTGGTGATGAAGGGGGGTGGCAGGTGCTGTGGAAGGATGTAATGGTGTACTGATGGGGGGGACAAGGGGTGAAGTTTTCACTGAACTTGTCTGCCAACAGGTTGGCTATATATCTATGGTGTCTGTGTATGTGGTATTCTTGACCACCAATTCGGAGCAGATTTGGGAGTTACCGTTGAGATTGCACTTAGGCGAAGAAGACCTTATGATTGTCCTTAGTGGATGTGGCCAATTTGGACTCAAAGTTAGCCTTAGAGGATTTCACTAGTGGCCTTGTTTGCTTGTTCAGACAAAGGAGAGATTGCTTCCAACTTGGCACCTGCTCCCCCTTTGTCCTGGGCAGCAGATTGTTTCCTTTTATTATAGAGTCTGTTTATTGCTGCTGTCCTCTAGACAAGTTTACTCTTCCTTGATGAAGATGATTTTTTCCTGTCAGTTCTTGCTGAGTCCATGCAGCTATTTAGGTGCTCATATTGTTTTTTTTGGTTTAGGTTTGGACATTAGTGCTTGATTCAACTGAGGGGATAGTGGCTGTGAAGCCGCTTATACCTGCTTTCAGTAGGTTGTAGTCAGCTTTGGAAAAGTTGATTTGTTCGACCCTGGCAAATGGGGGGGTTGGTCAGGGGAGATGGTGAGTTCAAAAGTGATTGCTTTATTATCAGATCTTACCAAGGAGGATAAGACTATGGGGGTGCTACAGTGGCTCTTCATGTTGGTTAGTACCAGGTCCAGGATATTTTCACCTCTCGTGGGGGTGTCAACCAGCTGATCAAATGCATTGGCACTGACAAAGTCAAGGAATCTCTGGGCATTCGTGTTTGAGCTAGAATAGGTGTTCCACTCTATGGTTGGGTAGTTAAAGTTGCTCAAGATCAGGGTAGAGGGTTTAATCTTGATGGATTCAAGTAAGTCCAGATAGGTGGTGTGGGCCTCCTGAGTCATGGTTGTGGGTCTGTAGCTAGCTATGATTTGAATAGGTGTTTTGTTAATAGTTAACTGCACCTGGAGTGTCTCCTTTGTGTCATACTGTTTGACCAGTCTGGAGGTGTGTGTGTCTTTGATAAATATTGAAACTCCACCTCCTTTGGCTTTGTAGCCCTCTGTTTGGGTCTGAATGTATGGTAGGACATGTAACCTGGTAAGGCTCGGGTGCTCTCTGCAACTTTGAACCAGGTTTCACAGACTGCACAAATGTCAGCATCGTCCAGGGTGAGGAATGCTTGCAGTGAGTGCAGTTTCCTGTTCAGACTCCTAGCATTTAGCAGCATGACCTTTAAATTTTGTTTATAAGAATTTTTCATGTTGGCAATTTTGTCCTCATGACTTTGCATAAAAAAGACACTGTGGGGGAGGCACAAGCCTTTCCCAGAAGCCTGAAGCCTAGGGGAAACAGATGAAGGCCATCTCTGGCAAAGTGTCAGGGTCTGTCAATCATGTTCTCCCACGCTGTCTGGTACTGGATCCCCTTGGAATGACATCAGAAGCTAAGCCATTTGTTAAAGTCGATCATCCTCTGTCTGTACTGGGGCATCATTTTGGGTGAAGGTAGGATGCTGCCTAAGGCTAGGGATATACCTGCCTAGGATTAAACACCTTTTTATTATTAAAAAGACCACCCCTTTTTGTTGGTAGCAGCCTTGACTTATTTTTCTTAAAAATAAAAGCAGTTCCCACCAGTTACCTAAAATCTCCATATCCCTCACAAAACCATTCTGTCCGTCAGAGACCCAACTCTGACACCAAAATCCTTGCTAAGATTTTTATAACCACATATGTAAGAGAAATATGTTTAAAGTCCCTGCATGTGGGGATCCCTTCCTTACGTTTTGTGGTTACAACTACTGCTGCTTGGTTAAGATGCTTATCAGTGGTGCATTGGAATTCTTGGCCATTATAGAATTGCACTAGTCACTGCCATAAGGCCCATCCCCCTCCATTTATAAAATTCCTGTGAGAGGCCATCCATAGTATTGCTAGGTTTTAGGCTTGTCATTACTCTTGTTACTTTCCCTTCTGTAATGGGTCCTTCCCTTTCAGAGATTCTTATGGGTTTATCTCAGTATGTCCAGTACTGCCAAAAGGGTTTGCTCACTGTCTAGTTGGTATTATATAAGGGCTTGCAGAAATGTTCTCAGGTTTTCACGTCATGTTTGTGTTGCTATAACCAAGATGGTTATTTTGTTGCCTTGGGGGAAACATGCCATGCATTTGACATTCCTGTCTCTGTGGAGCTATCAAAACTGTTCTCTCATAAAATATTTATCCTCCATCTTGCTACCTTCCTGTGTATTCAGTTCTCTGGCTAGTCTAGTTGGTAGCTTCAGGACAGTTTTCTTCTCTGGCTCCCTTATAATTCTCCTTTGGGGCATATGTAAATCCTGTACCTTTATTTCTATGATATTGGTCCTTTCTTCTCTTCTCAGCCCCTTCCCTTCCAGAATATCTTCTTTAATAACCACTTTACAAGTCTCCCACCAAACCTTTTCTGAAATTCTCTCTTGGGATAAGTTCCTTTTAAACAAGTCCTCAGTGATTCATCAATACTCTGCCTTTGTCAGAGCTCCACCTGTTGTGTGCTCACATCCAACATTTATTTTTAACTTCTTGTTTATTCATTATCAACAAAGTGATTGGGGCAGGATCAGACAACTTTAATTTATGGATAAGTGGTGTGTATCCTTTGCTTGGTTCAGATTGGTATAAAGCTATACCATTGTCTACTTCCACAAATTTATTTCTTTGGCTTAATAGCCAACAGATTATGTACTGAGTTTTTGTGATAGATCACTTGCAGGCTAAGGGCATTTAAGTAAGCAGTATTGACATTTCTAGAATTTACAGGAACAGTTCACTTACTGTTTAGGAATCCTAATCTAGTAAATTGTTTAATTTGGAACAGAGTAAAATAAAATTGTACACACTGGAAAGATAGCTGTGTTCTTAAGACTGATTTAAGTCTTTTTTTAGCAGACAAATTACTTAGCATTGACTTCGACAAATTGTTCAACTACAACCAAAAGCATATGGGAATGATAATAAAATGCCATTGTTTAACAAAGGCTTTGACTGGAGCTGATGCACACTATTTACAAACCATTTACATGCGAAGATGTTCTGTTCAACAAAGTTGTGATTTTGCAAGAAAAACCTATATAAAGCTAAAGGCACTTATTAACCAGGTGACATACTTTATTTACTTTTATTTTTTAACAAGGGTGGAGCATTTCTCCACATGGAACATTTTCAGACTCTGCTTTGGACTGCTTTTGTGTTAAATGACTTGCTCTTAGTCATAATTGCAGGCAGATGGCGGCTGAGGGAATCAAACCTTGGACTATAGGATATAGCTTTTTAACTGCTTATAATTTTAATTCTCTGAAATAACTGTACAAGTAAAGCAGCATGTACACTTGCTCTGTCAGATTTCTCTTTATATCTCTCTCTGTCTCTCTGAAATGAGTGTTATGATGATTCAAGGAGCATGCAGTCATTTGTATGCCTGCCAGTAGATAAGTTTTGCTTAACCTTTAGAGAGATAACCTACTGCCATTTCTTGGTGCTGGTCTAGCCAACTGGTATTGCGGATGAGCAGAAGAAGTTGATGATGAAGCTACACTCCCAGCAAGACTATGGCAACTATGTTGGTAAAACTGATATGCATTTCTGTTGGCCTAAGGGATCATGGTGGGCAACAGGTTCCTTTTCTTAGTGGAACTGTCGTTAGCTGCTGTTGGGCATATAAGAAAAATATAAACCAATAAAGCAGAACTTCAGAAAACATCAGGAAATAAAGGTAGGGCTAGGCTTCCACCTTCATAAATATGATACAATCCATAGCACCAATAAGCAAAAATGATTAAAGAAAGTGCAGCCATAGCCAACCTTCTGTCTCAAAGTGTTTGACACTAAACTGTCTCTCATAAGGCTGAGCAAATCTAAGTCCTGGGTTTGTGTCCTTTAAAGGTGTTTAGTATATTAGGGGCAAACTAGGGTAGAAAAGAACAATTTTGACTAGTGTGTTCAAATTAATTTGCAAGTAAAATGAATTAATACAATGAAGTTTGAAAATAACTTCAGAAGCACTGAATCATGAGTTTGTTGGTTTAACAGTTTGTTAGTTTGCTGCTAGAAATGCGTAGGATTCATGAGCAAAGTACTGAATTTGATGTAGACATTGGTGCAGACTCTAGCATTGTCTGAAGATACATTGGAAGCATTAGATTTAAAAATGCATAAAAACCTTTGTGTGTGCCTGTATAGAAGAGAGCAAGACCATCAGCAAACAAAAAGCTTAGGTATCATTCTGAAGCAATTATAAGCAAAGGGTGGGTGAAATAGTATGGTTACTGTAATAAAACAAGATGAAATTTATTTGAACAGATTTGCAAAATATGAATGCTATCAATTAAAGAGAACATTACCTACTGTTTTTATTTGAAGAATTGGTCTCAGGAATACAAATGCTACATTCTTTTCAGCAATAGATGCAAATTTGTGATTCTGACAGATAAAGCTAAATGAACCAAAGCTTATACTGTGAACATTTAATATGCCTTTAGAAAGAAACAGATTCCCTAGGCTTCTTTTCTACTATCTTATCGGTACCATGACTATAATATATTAGTGTGGATCAGATAGAAAAATAAATAAAAAGCCTCTTTTACAGCAGCTATTTCAATTAATTACAAATTAACCGCAAATGAAAAACAAGAGTGATAAGTCTGAGTAAATGGGTAATATTCTAATAGCAGAGAATACATCCTGATAAAAAACATCAGAGCAACTGTCTTATTCCTGTTTCAGCTGCTCCCATCAGGGGTCGCCACAGCAGATCAACAGTTTCCATTTCTTCCTGTCCTCTGCATCTTGCTCTCACACCAACCACCTGCATGTCCTCTCTCACCACATTCATAAACCTCATCTTAGGCCTTCCTCTTTTCCTGTTAACTGGCAGCTTCATCCTTTTTCCCAATATACTCTGCATCCCTCCTCAGCACGTCCAAACCAATGTAATCTTGCCTCTCTGGCTTTGTCTCCAAACCTTCCAACCTGGGCTGACCCTCTAATATACTTATTCCTAATCCTGTCCATCCTCGTCACACCCAGTGCTAATCTTAACATCTTCAGCTCTGCCACGTCAAGCTCTGACTCCTGCCTTTTTGTCAATGCCACTGTCTCCAACCCATATAACATAGCTGGTCTCACTACCCTCTTGTAGACCTTCCCTTTCACTCTTACTGGTACTCGTCTGTCACAAATCACTCCTGACACTCTTCTCCACCCACTCCATCCTGCCTGTACTCTCTTCTTCACCTCTCTTCCACACTCACCATTACTCTAAATTGTTGATCCCAAGTATTTAAACTCATCCACCTTCGCCACCTCTACTCCCTGCATCCTCACCATTCCTCTATCCTCCCTTTCATTCACACACATATATTCTGTCTTAGTCCTGCTGACCTTCATTCCTCTTCTCTCCAGAGCATAGCTCCACCTCTCCAGGGTCTGCTCCACCTGTTCCCTACTCTCACTACAGATTACAATGTCATCTGCAAACATCATAGTCCACTGGGACTCCTGTCTGATCTCGTCACAACTGTGCAAATGCATAAATCAGAAAACACTCAGGCTTTACAAAGATTTCTAGGAATGATGTAGGTTCTTACAAAGTCTGCCATGATATGTCTGAGATAACAATGATTTTAAGGAAGCTGTTAAATTTAGATTCAGCTTGGGAATAGAACTATGAACAAGAAATGAGTTTTGAAGTACTCCATAAACGTGGTTTGGAAGCATAAAATACTATACTGTAAGTAGATGGCATTTAGAAAGATATAGGAGTTGAGTCTACAAGATGACAGGGGTACTCATGTATGGTTCAAATGAATTAAATGCAAAATAGACATACTTTAAAAAGGAATTGTTAGCAATAGTGTAGGAATGGAAGATATTCCATGAATACATTTACGACACAAAATAGACAGACCATAAAGCCCTACAAAACATATTGAAGTATTTTTATTGGGTATGCTAGAGATTACAGATCATGTACATTCCTCTACATAGGTATGATCTAAAACAGAAATACAGACCACATAAGGGTCTGCACATAGCATTTATGGGGAGTATGGCAAATTTATCATAAAGCATAGCCACCCGGTGGTGTAAACCTTTGGCTGTAGATGACTGTCACTGTTGAAATGTCAACCCAACACCATGTGCAAAATGGGGAAAAGGTGGTTTTGGATGAATGGATATAAATCAGAAAAAAATAGAAATTGTTTATAAGTACTACAAATTACCAAAGAGGTAAGAAGTTGAAGAAAAGTCTAGACATACAGTAAAACTGACTCAGAAATGTAGTTACTGAAATGAGTGGATGCTCTGAGCAAAATAATTAATAATAAAATTAAGTTTTTATTAAGAGAAAAAGACTTAATGACCAAGGTTTGATATTCCAAGATGCCATAATGGTAGTCCCCAATAAACTTAGAAGAAAAATGCTTAAAACTGTACATGATTTATATCTTTGAATACTAAATTGTACTGAAAGAACAAGAGACCCTATATACTGTCCCAGATTGTTGACTAAGAGAAGTGTAGTATTTCTCGATATGTATTGCATACCATGATAATTATCCAAATGATTAGATTATAACATATTGACTTCCTGTATGACCATGGACTAAAGTGGGGACAGATTTATTTTGGCTCAAGGAACATATTCATGTTGTGTCTGTGATGATGTGAGGTATTGCCAGCTATGCCAGGAGAAAAAGGTCAGTGGATGTGTAACATATGCCAGCATAGGTAGCTGGAGTTTTGTAAAGAATTGTCATTTTTATGTCAAACTAATTTGTGCAGGTGCTTGTGTTGAAAATGTATTTGTAAAGCTGCTTGTTTTAAAAATGTAATAACAGTGGGTCCTGCTGGACAGAAACGAAATACACCTGTATGTCAGACTGTAGTGTAACTGTTGAAATGAATATATTGTAATAGAGGATACTGGAAGAGAAGAGGTTAATCTCAGTCCAGCTAACTTTGAAAAGTATTCTGAAATTAAATTACCTGGCTTAGGCCATAAAGATTGTATCTCATAGTTGTGATTGCAGCAGAGATGAAATCTCTGAAAACCAGGACTAGGAATCCCACTGTATTGTCCTTGGTGGTGAACTGCATGCTACACTGGAAGGGTGGAAGCTTAGAAATGGTTTTATAGCTTCCAGATGCTATAACACATCTCAGCAAAGCTCTTTCTGTGTGTATGGTAACACGTGTGCTAAATTCTGGTTCATTTTCTAGCAAAGGAGTTAGTATGGGAACCACAGTCAGATGACCAGATGTATGTGATGTCATTCTGTAATCCAGCACTGAAATTATATTTTAGTACTAGATGAGACAGACATCTTGGGGTACTCTGTTTTTGAGAAGTGACAAAGAAGGAAGGCCACTCACTTGCTTAATCTTGTCTTGCTTTAGTAAGTAACCAGGGATAGTAATTTTTTAGGTCAGTCAGGAAAATATAGTCAGATTAGTGATGTACTATTTTTCTGTAACTGTGTGAATCACTCTTATTTTTAATATTTTCTGTGATTGAAACTCTGGTGTGTATTGTAAATAGATATTTAGTATTGTCATGTTCTTTTATTATTTATTATTAAATATATTTGAACTTTTCATTGTGGCTGTTCTTTTAGAGAACATTGTAAGCTTTGAGAGTACTTAAATTTATTTGATGACAGTCTCCACTCCTGAAAGCCTTGCTGCATTGGTCAAACACTACCATTTTTATTCGTATTGATTTTACTCAGTATAATTGGATTGGATAATTGGATACCCTTGTAAGGGCCTTAGAGTAGCTGGCTTTGGAGTGTTCTGGGGGCAGTACCTAGTAAATCTGTCCTAGCCATTCCAAGGTGTGTGTGTGTGTGTGTGTGTGTGTGTGTGTGAAAATCAAATCTCAGAGTGTGTATGTCTGCTACTTGGAGGAGGGACACAGAACATTGGTTTCACAGAGAGGGTGTTGAAGGACTTGGCTAGGAACACTTGGCTGAGGACTCAAATGTACTGCCGTATTCAGTGTGAGGTCTTATTTGTGGCCTGGTGAGAAAGAGGGAAACCCAGACCCAGGATGGGTGTGTGTACCCTTTGTGCTCTTAAGGAAAATTGTGCTTGGTACAGAGAGCTGTATCTGGAAATACTGTGTGGATCTATTTTTGTGACTGTCCCTCACCAGTTTCCATGGTGAGGATTCAAACTCCTTGATTACTGGCCCAGAGGAAGGATGCCATGTTTGCAGATGATTATTCCAAATAATGATTAAAATGATTTTGTACAAGGACTTCTGGCAATGATGCAAATATGACATGCTGCCCCTACAATTTCTTGAAATAAATACCCAAGTGAAAGGTTATTTTGGCTGCTCAGAAAACAATATTTTCTTATTTTGGTTAAGTTGCTGAGTTAGAGAGTTGGTTCTCATGACTGAACCAAAGAAATATGCATCCATATATGAGCATTAGTAATTCTAATACATACATAACTGCAATAAATTTTGCTAATTAAGCAGAGTAATTCTTTTTATTAAACCCTAGTTTCTTTCTTGCAATGTGTGTGTGTGTGTGTGAATTCAGGACTTGTGTTTACATTAAGAAACCTTTTCCCACAAAGTTTTAGTTGTATTCTTAATTCTAATGTATCTGTTGTTGCCTGCCCCTTATGAAAATTTCACATTATAATTCTCTCCCCCTCCCTGTTTATTGGTTGCTGATAAACTTATAAATAGCATTTTGCAAAGTCACTTCTCTCAAGCTCTTCACCATGTTAAGAGAACCTTGATAAAATTGTTAAATTAGTGAGTTTAGATGTATTTATTTATTTATATTTAAGTTTAAATTTATAAGGAACCTTATGCTGCCCTGTATACTCAAAATATTTTGAAATTAAATGTTACGTATAGAAGAATATCCTAGAAATCTCACCATAACTTATTTGAGCAAAGATCAGCTGGATTTCTTGTTGAGGAACACAGCACTGCACATATATACATCATAGTAGCCAGCCGTTAACTCTTTCTGTACCATCCACTAGTAAAACACACATTAAGGAACTACAACCATGGACTTGCCAGACTGGTGTTTTTATACATCATGAGACAATGTAGCAAACTTCTCATAATTACTGACAACCACCAAATTCTGAAGCAAGCTGAGACAGTATGTGAGAGATGGTTACCCAATTTAATTGGAGGCAAAGATCTCACCAACACAAACACCACCAAAAAGACTGTGCAGTGGGAGTAGTGTGCATATTACTGGTATGTCAGGAGCCAGTATTTACCATAGTCCATGTGGGGTGTAAATGACGTGAGACATACCTCCCTGGACTATATGAAAATAAACATGATAGAGCTCACAGACTGTGCATCTAGGACTGATATCAGTCTAGCATTGAACAGCATTTTATCTTCTGATGCCATTGTACTAACAGTGCCAGCATTAAATGACTTTAATGACTGTTTTTGGTATCATTGTGTGCAATATAAGTCTGTCTGGAAGGCATACCATATGACTTTGTCAGAGGATGATCTGCACTTGTCCCCACCCATCTCAGGTTTTAAATATTGTAAGGCTTGTCCATCCCCATATTGCCTTTTATAGGCAGTGCCAACCTGATAAACCAGCTTAGCATAATCTAAAGGTGTTACTGCTCAGTGCCCAGAGTCTAAACAGGAAACTCCACTCCCTGCAAGCTCTCTGTATCACAGAGAATATAGACATCTGTGCAGTAACAAAGGCTTGGTTTAAAGCTGCAGAGAGCACTTGAACAGCGCAAGACAAAGTTGTCTTCCAATCATTAGACCAGCTACTGCCCAACTAGGGTCAAAATACAGAGCAGTCTCCATGCACATTGAATGTAAACACATCTCAAGGCTGGTGAAATCCTAGTGTGAATAGGTTGTAAAACCAAAGAAAAAAATAATGCCCCAGAAACAGTGAGCAACATTGCTCAAGAAGCTAATGACTTCCTCAGTGATCTGAACAAGCAACTCCAGGGGCTAATAAAATCCACCAAAGCCAAATTTGAAATAAGAAAATAAGAATAGCATCCCTAGTTATGGATAACCATAGTACTTCAGTTATTTCTGCAACATTAAAGGCAGCAACAGACAGTTTGCTGAACTAACAGTGACTGGAACCTCCTATACGGTGCCAGGGCATATAGCAAATGTACCGACTGATCAGTACAACAATAATTTAACCCCTCCAATCACTCCCAGGACATACCCTCACCATCTGTACACCAACTAGGGAGCAACTCCTCACTGAACTCTTTAAGGCCAAGAGAATTGCTTCAGTGGGTCCTAATAACTGCCCAGGATGCCTCCTGAACAATATGAAACATGACCTTTAGACCAACTAGAATCTATGTTTAACAGTATAATCCATACTGACTTTATGATAAAAATGGAGGACAGTAACAGTTATTCCTTCTACACAAGGGGAGGGTGTCTTTGATGGACCCAGGGAACTGCAGACCCATAAGGCTGACTAGTCTAGTATGCTAGGCCATGGATCTGATAAACAATAATTTAGGAGCACTATAGGCAATGGACCATACCTAATTTGGTTCTGTCAGAAGCAGGTAATGCTTACTTAACCTTGTGGATGACTTTCAGATGGTCACTAAAGCTGTGGACCAGGGCAAAATAGTGCACACTACCTACCTTAACATGGCTAAAGCATTCAACACAATACCCCCCTTAAGCATGTAGAAAAACTTTCAAAATAAGGAATAGACCTATGTGTTACTTAGTAGATACTAAGATAGCTCATCAATAGGACACAGGACGTTAAGATAGGGGAATACATTTCCATAAGGAAGCCAGTCAGTAGTGGAGTGCAACAGGGATCATTTCTGGGGATTCTCCTTCTTGGGATGTACTACTTTCAAATCCAGGCTAAAATCATGGCCCTCTAGTTGGCCAGATGTGGTCAGTGAATCCCCTAAAGACAAAGATATCCTTCGAGGGCCTAATCCATGCAAACAATTGATGCCAGAGTCATTTACTAAAACTGTTGGATAAAAAGCATAATAGTACCCTTTGGAAAAAAGACCAGTCCTGGAAATAAGCACATTGAAAATACTACCCTAAAAGTGTACCAAGTGGCCAGGAATATGGGAAGACATGTTGACAGTAACCTGATCATTGATGACCACATGTCTTCTGTAGTGAGAAAATCATTCTACATTGCATGACTTGTAGGTATGAGCATGGCATCCAGGTCCAAGGAGGCCTTTCTTCTTCTGTACTTGGCTGTCATCAGACCAGTCATCTAGTACAGCACACCTTTCAGCATGTATCTGATCACGCACTTACAACAGTTCACCACAAAAAGAAAACTGGCAGTAAGCAAATGTCCTATGCAGACTGTCTCAAAGCCCTATCACTATGCTGTGTCCATTGCACATTGCTGCACGGTGATCAATGACTAGCCTACAAGGCATCCTCTGACCCCACCCTGATCAATTTGTTGCACATATGCAAAACAAATAGCATCAGAATTATCCATTCTAAGGACAAAAACCTCATTTATGACATAAACAGGACATGTTGGAGGGATACATGCATCTCAAATATTACCTTTTCTCTGGAACAGTTTTCCTATCCATGTGAAGCAAAGCTCATCCTATTCAAATGTAACTTGGACCATTTAATGTGAAATCACAAATTTATCCCTGGTTTGGCACCTATGTCCCTAATGGACAGGTACAGCTTGTTAACACTTGATGTTGTACAAGCCTATATCATAACCTTGGGATATTGACAAATGACACATATCAGCAATATTTTGGTAAACTTGAGATAAGCATGGCTAGGCTTAATATAGCCCTTGGGTCAATAACCTAGTAACCACCTATGAATATATAAACCTAAAAAAGTGAAATTCTTTTAAGAGTGAATGTAATTGCCAAGTATACACTGAACTTTGAAGCTAGGATGGTGGTTGAGGTTCTTGGGAATGTTAACACAAATATGTTGGGCTGCACTGAAGCTGTTCCATGCAAGGAGTTGTTAGCTGGACTTTAAGCTCAAAAAGTGAAAGCAGTGAACTTGCATGCTACAGCAATTAAATAATTGAAGTGTTCATATGAAGACCTTAATTACCACATTATTAGTCTTAAATTGGGAGGTGGAATGTTTGAAGTAAAAATTAGTAGATGAATAGGCTAGAGCCCACAGAAAGAAAGAAAAAGAAAATTGGCATTGCTGCTGTTCGTAGGATGATGAAAGAAGATAATTGAATTGTTTTTCTGCAATTTAAATGTCAGAATACATCACATTTCATCAACTACAAACTAAAACTGAATAAGCACAAAGTGAATCATGCTTGTCAGTACCACAGCAGACAGTAGGCCCAGGCATACTTTGGTGAGGTCTACCTCATTAATAAAGTCCATCAAGTTGGGGACAAGCATACTTTTCCTGCATGTGCCTCATTTGCAAATGAGAAAAAAAATCTCAGTCTGGATTACCAGTGAGGGTGACTTGAGCAAAAAATATATCTAACAGCAAAAAATGGTAATATCAGTGAAAGATAATATATAACTGCTTCACCTTCAGTAAACAAGTCTTATCAAGAGTTTTGTTCAGGCCAGTACACATGGAGGCATTAAATATGATCTGAAAAACTAATTCATGTCATTCTAGTCAAGACTGCAGATTATTTTTGCTCCCATGATCCAATGTCCTTTCCAAAACATGAAACTCGAATTCAGTAAAAAGTGTTTAACACCTAATTCTGTGATGAATAAGTGCATTATTTATTAGCTTTTGCAACATCCCATTATGTTCATATATTGTAGATGGAGGGTGCTACAATATCTCTTTTCCCTATATAAAAGGGATAAGACCCTGCATTATGCCATATAAACAATGGTCATTCTGGTTACTGGGCTCACATAGTAGGAGCTATGAGTGATGAACATGTAAGCGTTTCATGAGCTATGGGCATGTGCATTCTTGGTCAATTGAGCAGTTCATGTTATTGTTGACATTGTTATGCTTCCTGCTCCGCAATGTTTTGTCTTTTGACTTTTTCCTGGTAAGGGTTCACCACAACGGAACTCAGGTCTGCTAATGATTGGCAGTAGATTTTTATGAAACGCCGAGGTGCCAGCTCTATGCCCAACCTTCAACGAAGGCATTCCCATTTACTCACGCATGTCTTTCGAACACTACCAACCGCGGGGAGGACTCGTTCTTTAAATTCCTGATTCTTTTATAAATAAATTTTACGGGGTATGAACCAAAATCATGACAAAGTTTCATTACCTAATATTACTTTCTGGTTGTTATTAATATTGGATTTAATGCTGCTGTTATCCAATGCATAGATAAACCCAAGACAGTTTGTTCCAGTGTCTCTAAGCAGAGCATGAAATGGTAGCACTTCCTGTTCAGTGATGACAGTATATTTTTGTCTGATGACAATGCCAAAAATAAACACACAAATTTGGTGAGATAACTGGTCAGTAAAATACTGTCAGTTCCTGAGGCATTTAGGGGGAGTCCTTTTCCAACATTATATTTGATGTAAACATGATGGTTTCTCTTAATGTACAAGTAATGATTCCTACTTGCATCCATTTTATAAGTCTTGGAGAATGACCTGTAACTGCTCTTGGTTAATACATCTGTGCCTGGAAGTCAAACCTAGATAAAATGGCTGGCAAGGAAATATCAGTAAGGTAGTACTGCAAGTGATATTTAAGTGAAATAACTCTTATTTAATGGATTAAAAACACAAAGCAATTCACACCAAATTTGCACTTTACATAAAGCAAACATAGCTTAAATGCTTTGTAGTAATTTTTATAATTTGTTGATATTTACTCCACATTAATAAAAATTTCTTTATTAAAAGTGATTGATTTTTTTTATAAAAAGTCTGATCAGATAACAGTACATTCCAGTGAGAATGAACAATTCATTATTATTGTACAGGAAAAGTAAGTGTTGCTTGTAATTGACTGGACTTAATTATATTCTTCAAAAATGTGGTCATAACTTTATGGCTATAACTGAATTGTTCTTCTGAATAACATTGGTACAGAAGATATGTATTTCACTGTTTGTACACACAGTTCTGGGCACAGAAAAGATACATTTTCATTTTAGAATGGTGCACACTGTGAAAATGCAGGCTGCCAGTAATTTTTACACAAGTGTGACTGCTTGTTTCAATGCATAACATTAATAAAATATTTTAATTTGAACAAATATTCAGTGAGAGATTAAATCCAAAACATAATTTAACTGTCCTGCAAAATTATTTAATGTAGTTAGATACAAAATATAGTCCTCAGTGTAAGCATTTAGCATTTTTTAAATAGGTTAATATCCTCCTGTACATTCAAATTATTCTTTCAACAAAGCATTGCCTAAACTGAGTTAGCAGAGGGTCATAACATCCCAAAAGCTGGGCCACAGAATGGGAAATAACAACCAGGACATAATTGAGAAGTCCTAATCAAAACAAAGTCAAGTAATGTTAACGAATATATACATTCATATATGTATAATATATGTGCTTTGAAAACCAAATTTGTAGGTGTAAATGCCATCTTCATGTACTACAGACATGATAAAGTAATTCCACATCCAAATAGCCCTTGACTTTTATAATTATTGCCATCTCTAATATATCTGGGTCTAGTAACAAATAGGAATTGCAGATAAATAAATAGAAAAAAAAACAGTTTTTAGTTAGACATCAGGAGCGAGAAACAAAAACATGTATTGGTAGATTCACTACAAGTTTATGAATTTTAGGTAATATGTAAAATAAAGACACACTAAGATGACAAGGAAAGTGAAAAATTACTGTTTGATAACATGACCATTTTATTTCACAAAAGATTTTAAAATGTCAGCTTTATATACAGTAGTAGGTTCTATGGGTAATTCCCTTTATGTAGAAAGGAACCCCGTGAAGGACAGAGAGCTGAGGAGGCAGGGATTTTAATCAAATTTAAATAAATGTTATATTTTAAAATTTATATGGAATTAGGGAAACCACCGTAAAAAATTACTCCAAAGCCACCTTCACGCTTATTAAGACAGAAGTGGCAAACTTCACGACACCTATGCAGATGGACAATAGAGGTACAACTGTTGAATCCTACACAAATGCACTTTATAAGCGCTTGCACGAGTGGATGGATCATGCTATCCCTATCAGAACCAAGATGGTATTCTCCACGAAAAAGGAAGCCAATCTGGTGGTCCCCTGCCATAAATAAACTCTACAACAGAAGAACGAAACGGTTGCATAAAAAAAAAAAAAAAAAGAGTAAAATCCCATGACTGGAGGAACTCCCTGATCAGCCTCAGTAAGAAGTTGAGATCCCTCATAAAATCCTCCAAAGCTAGTTAAAAAACAAAATCACCACTGATTCTAAAGACAACCACAAAGCATTCTGTAGCTATGTCAAGAATCTCAATGGCAACACTCAGATGTACTCTGAGTTACGGCACAATGGCACTAAATATACAAAACCAACTGATATTACCAGCATCCTGGCAGATAGGTTCACTGCTAACTTTACCCCCCTCTCACCCCTTAAAGGGCCCATCTCTATTCCGGAAGAATGCGAAGTTCCTGTAATCACGGTTGCACAGGTAAAAAAGACACTCTGCAAAGCCAAGAACACAGCATCCATGGGACCTGACAACATCCCAGGCTGCATTCTACATGAACTACAGAACGAACTGGCACCCCACCAAAGTGCCATGTTCAATCATAGCCTCACCTCGGGCTTTGTGCCCACTGAATGGCGCACAGTGACTGTTATCCCACTCCACAAAGGGGGAGCCACCATGGACCCCGGTAACTACTGCCCCATTAACCTGAAGAGCCTGGTCTGCAAGGCCATGGAACTTATAAACAAAGACATTGGTAATCTCCAAACTCTGGACCCCACCCAGTTCAGGTTTGTAAAAGGCAGATCATGTCTCCTAAACCTGATCAACTTCTTTGAAGCAGTCACCAAAGCCATAGATGAGGGTAAGGTGGTTAACACAGCCTATCAAGATCTCACCAAGGCTTTCAACACCACCCCCCACTTTGCAATTATAGATAAACTCACTAAACTAAGTATAAATCCCTATGTCACAAGATGGGTTGCCAACTGCCTCCCTGACAGAACCCACACTATGAAAGTAGCAGACTCCAAATCCAACTTCAGATCAGTGACATGTGGAGTACCACAGGGTTCAGTCCTGGATCCCTCTACTGTTTGGTATCTACTTATCTGAAGTGAAGGCTAACAAAGTTTGCAGGTGACTGCAAACTCGGAGCCATAATCGAAACACCTAATGATGTGGACAACCTACAAAAGGCCTCACTGAGACAGATGCCTGGTGTCAATGCCATGGCCTCAAGCTCTGTGCTAAAAAGTGCATTGTCATCCCCTTTGGTAAAAACTCTGTACCCATGAGCTACCACATAGGCAATAGTCTACTTAACACCAAACGTATGATGAGACCTTTGGACACAGGTGGACAGTAGTCTCTTCTTTGATAATCACATCGCCACAGTAGTCAGGAAATCCTTCTACGTGGCACACCTCATCACGAAAGGTTTCTCATCCAGGAAAAAAGGGGTCATTGTTCTCCTCTACTCATCACTCATTAGACCCATTATAGAGTACAACGTCCCTTTTGATATGTACCTCACAAGACATCTACAACAACTGGGAAGGCCGCAAAAGTACCTCACAAAGAGGATTACTGGCCTCAAACAGATGCCCTATGCAGACCGTGTCAAAAAACTCTAGCCTTACTCCGTTGCATATTGCCTACTCAGAGACGATCTCTGCCTAACATACAATGCTATGTCAAACCCAGAGCTGTTGCACATGCTCCACTTAAAGAAATCCCAATCCCTCCGAGCTACATGCTCTAGCGATCTAAACCTTGTCATCACAATAGACAGAACGTGGAAGGGTAGATTCCTTTCCCAGAGACTTCCCATACTCTGGAACAAACTAGCTATCTATATTAAAGCAAGCTCTTCACTAGCCCTCATCAAGAAAAATCTTGATGATTGGATGGGAAATAGGAAATTCATCCCGGGGATTACTTCTGTGGCTCTGCTTGACAGGGGCATAGGAAAATAATTTTCTTGGCTGTCAAAAGCCAGGGTACCTTTTTGGCTAGGCTTAAATAGGCCTTAGGACCAATAGCCTAGTAACCTACCTGTGAACCTAAGTGTGTGCAATTATATTCTTGATCTGTCTGTAGTTTGTGTGTGAAAAACTAATTTTCTGTGTATTTTCTATATGTATTAGCATTTGTTATTAACTGATGCTGTATATTTTCATACTGTATTACAGATACAATTACATTTGTATTACACTTGTCTTCTTTTTAAACCACAGAATCAGTTTATTCTTGTAAAACACTTAATATCTGCTGTTCTGAAATAGGCAATCCCTGGGATTCATAAAAGTTACCACTACACTTTTTGTATACAAGAACATACCAACCATATAGCTTGTGCTGTCTGTTCACTCCGAATGGTTACACTAAGTGTTCACTTAGTGGTAACCTTTATGAATCCCTTCTAAGATTTTAACATGAAGTTCAGTTTTAAGTTTTTAATGATTTGCAAACTAAACTAAGCAATGCAAATGAATCCCCACTCCCTTTCACTTCACTGTTGCTTAGAAAAAAAATCCAGGAAAAATAACATAGCACATGGAATTCCCTCAGAGTGGGAAGGTCACTTATTTGAGTGAAGCTGGTTTGTTATTCTTCATTGGAGCCTATAAATATTGTTTTTGTATACGTTTCATTTACTGGTAGACATTTTAAATTGATCAATTTCATACTGCACCACCTGTAAACTTTTAAAGATGCATTAATATTTTCTGTAAAAGTAGTCCTGCATTTACATTTCTAAAGCATGCATTCATTCATTATTTGTTATAACTTTTGCAGCTTTCAGTAAATCATTTGCATCTTCCAATGTGATGATATTGCTTGTATTCATCAACTTTACTCTTGGTATCAACTTTATTGTTTAAAAAAATTACAGTATGCAAAAATCTTACACTTATTCACTCTAGGATTTTATATGACTGAAAGTCCTTCAAGATTGGAAGTTCATATTTAGTAAAACTGTCTTTAAGCTTCTGCTTAAAGTGTTTAAATCACTGTTATCACCATTTAACAAGGCATAACTGTTAACACGTAAGAGATGCATATACAAGGGTGCTATGTAGAGGATTTGCTTATCTGTTGTTTTTATCTAAAACGTGTGTCTTCATAATGGCAAATCAGCTTTTTCAAAATCAGCACTATCACACATTTCTATCAAATTGGTACTGCTTTATTAAAAGCTAAAAATAATGAATTGCTAAATATTTAAGTAGTAAACCCTGAACCATAGACAAAATGCTACACTTTAGGTTTGGATTCTAGAATGCTAGTTTGTATTTTTCATATTTATTGTATTAAAATACAGAAACATTTCAGCAATTTATTTATTTGCAGTTTGTTTTCCAGGATAGTCCATTGGGCTACAAGGAGCCCATTTTCAATGGAGTCCTGCGGAGAAAAGCTCCAGAGAAATACAAATATATAGTACAGAAAGAGCACAAATCCATAATATACATTTCAATTAAATGTTAAATACATATTTTGTATATTACAAATCCATATTGCGCAATTCAAATAGATGTTGCATAATACAGAAATAGAAAAGATTTTCATTAGGAAAATTACATCAGGTTAATTCAGTAAGTATTATTTTTTTTGTGTTTTTTTTTTTAGGGAATTACAATGAGGTACTTTTTTAGTCTTTGGTCAAATATGTCCCAAGGGATGTATAACTTTAGGAGGTAGTGACAAGCAGCAAAGTTTGGAAAGTTAGGAAGAAAGTGTGGTAGAATTAGGTTGGATGAGAGCAACTAAAGACAAAGCACAACTGTAGCATTTCACTTCCCGTTCAGTTTTAAAAAGAAAATTCATGTAGTTCAGAAAAGGTGATGGAAACCTGTGTAATCCATGTGACTCACACTTTTTAATGTTATACTGCTGTAATATGAAACTTCTCTAATCAAGTTCATTTGGTTGTGAGACTAATTTAAACTCCAGAAATTCTGACTATTTGTCATAAGCGTTGGTGTTAAGTAAATCACCAAGCTTATGACATAGTGCATATTCATATTTTCCAATTCAGTGAACAGAAATTCATCCCAAATTCAGATCGTTAGCAGAACTCTCATGCTAACTTATGAATACAGACCCATACAATTCAAATATACTGCAAATATCAGTGAGGACAACACTGGGGCACACATGCATAGCCTCATGTTACCATGGCGGTATAATTTTTGATATTCATCCATCTCTCAAACATGAGAACTTAGTTATGATTGGATGCTGATCTTAACCCTCTCAGTTTAAATATAATGTTTAATACAGATTAACTTCTTGGTTATGGCTTTCAGGTGTGTAATCTGATGCTAAGGAAAAGATTTGGCATTCCCTTTGAACAGGAGAGGAGATGGAAAGGGAGAGCACCAAGGTGTCTTGGCCTATGATACACAGTTCAATTCTATGAGGGAGAACAAAGTAGGAACTGTGATGAGAGATTGTCATCAGAATTACTAACATACTTATGACAGTAAGACTCCATTGTAGACAGAGCAGTCTTCATTACTTTAGATTATGCTGCACAGTGGGGCTATGATTGCAAGGAAAAGAAGGTGTTCAAACATCACTTGTAGGACCTCTTTCAAAATGTGGGACAAAGTGAGATGGTCTTGGAAATGGGTGTCCTGCATACTCTTACCAGGATGGGAGGACCAGATAAGAGCATTGCCTAGGTCCATAGGTTGGGGCAAAAGGAATAATGAAAAAAATGCTATTCTGGACTTGATGGTAGCCAACACATGGGTTTCCAAGTGAGAAAGTGAAAAATGACCTATAATAGTGGCCAATCGTACAAGTCATGAAGTAAAGAAAAGCCATTGGGTTTAAATAAATTATTGCAATGTCAATCACAATGAAACTATTTGTCGACAGAATAAACCACTGGTTGTCACATTCAATTGCATGCAGGGATCAAAGAAGATACTAGGTTGAAAACATGATTATTAATTTATAAAAAAGCACAGGAGTTCAAGGAAATAGTCATAGCTCAAACATCTCAGTAAGAAGAGGAAATAGGCATATCAGAAAAATGGCAGTCTCTCAAAACATTTACAAATATGATAGAATAGATCTGCAATTAAACAGTTATGAAAATAAGGAGGAACATCAGCAAAGCTCATTGTGGAATAAAGGAGTCTCAGAAGTTATAAAATGAAAAAAATTAAGTGCAGGAAGAAGTGGGAGATAGAAAAGATGGATCAATTTAAGAAACAATATTGGTTAGCTAACGATGAGGGTAAGAGTACATCTGTAAAGAAAAAATGAAGGCATCAGAAAACTTCTCTTAGCTTCTGGAAAATGAATTGAATTCCAAGCAAATGACAAAAAGACAAGTCACTGACAACATTCTTAAAGGATGTCAGAAATAATCAGTCCAGGCAGCATCAAGGACATATGGAAAGTGTACATAAAAAGCTTTTGTATGAAAAAAAAAAAACAGAAGTTGTATTGCCTAATGCACAACCTACAGTGAAAGGAGAACATATCATGGAAGAACAAGCCATACTAAGGAAAATGAAGTCAGATTAAACCACAGCAGATATGGTTAAGATGCTCCTTATAGGTGGAGAAATGGCTCCCGAGGATACTCATTATGAATAGAGGGAGAGGAAGTATCCCTGACGTCTGATGAATAAGCATTTCTAGTGCCAATGTACAACAGCAAAATGGACATTTATAGCTGTGGGTAGCACAGAAGATTCAGACTTCTGTCATATTGCATGAAATTGGTGGACAGGTTGATTGATAGTGAATGCAAAATGTAGTAGAATATAAAATAGGAGATGACTGGTTTTGATTCAGGTTAGAATACAGTACAACTACCTGATATTTGTAGCGGGACAGACTGTAGAAAAGAAGCTGGTAATGAAGAAAGGGTCAAAATAGAAATTTCTAGATGTGGAAAGCATATGACAAGGTCCCAACAAAGCTAATTTAGATAATCCTTTTACGTTTTGAAGATATTTGTACAATTAGTGCAGACCGTGTACAAGGGATCAAGTGACCCAAATGAGAACAGTATTTAGATGAGATGAGGGATTCTGAATGAATCCACTCCTTTCATACTGCTGACAAAATATATCCGCAAATAACTCCTGGAGACTGATCAGCAAAGCTACATTATACAGATGACGTGTTAGTGCAAATAGATTCTGAACAGAAACTTCAGTACATCACAAGGGAATGGGATGAAAAACTGAAGGCACACGGGATGAAAGTAGAGTGTGGTTATGGCAACAAATGAAGGAATCAGAAGCAGCTAAAAACTGACGTAGAAGGAAAAATGGAGCAGCAGCTTAACAGCTTCAAGTAGTTATGATGTGTGGATGAACAGAAGAGAAATCTGAATGAGGTGGTCAAACTTAGACTGAGAGGTGCTACATCCAGTTGTCAGAGAGGGGGTGATTATATGAGAATGCCAAAGAAGCTGAAAAGTAACGGGTAGATAAGTGGTATGGCCATTGTTTCTGTATGGTACAGACATCTGGGCAATGAAGGCAGAGCAGCTGGGAAAGACAGGAGTGATGACGATTTTGGGCCTGGAATGCATAGTAGGATATACATTATAGGACAGATGAAGATATGATGACATAAGAGCTGATGCAAAAGCAACCCTTTTTGTGGACAAGGCTAAGAAAAACATGTTAAGATGGTTCATTCACATTTACAGTAAAACAGGAGATGGTTTGGCAAATAAGAGAAGAGAGAGAATGCAAGAGGAGATGAAGACATCTTTCTAGAACATGTAGGGATTGCATGAGAAGAGACCTTTATTAAATTAATTTATTCATTTGTCTGTCTTTGTTTACCAGGAAAGTCCAACTGGTTAATAACAATTTTCAACAGAAGCCCAGGTAGAAAAGCTCCATTTGTTTACATTGCATTATACTTAGTTCTAGTCAAACACAGAGTAAGTTACATTTCTATATACAGTTACAAGCATGCAGTTGTTAAATTTATACTAAGATTTTACAGAGGTAGAAGTTATTAAAAAGAAAGCCCATGTGCAACTTGATGGATTGTACAGGCAGCAGTCAAGTATAAAAAAAGTCATTTCAGTGAGCGGTTGAGAGTATTCAATTTAAGAAGAATATTTGGAGAGTGTTGAACGGTGAGCACAAAGTCTGAACCTGGTGATGAGCATGTGCAGGACCACGAATGGTTAAGATGTTTAAGCAATGGTTTAAAACTACTGAGTTTGTTGGAGAATTGTATTTGTATGGGGATGCTGTTTCAGAGTTTCACAACATTTTGGGAGTAGAGTAAGTGTTTTGCAACATTATTTGACTTATTTGTGAGTAGTAAGAATTTATTACTAGAAAGGAGGTCCCTTGCTGGATAGCAGGGCCTTTTTTTTTTTTTTTTTTTTTTTTTTTTGGAGATAAATTATTTAAGGTCTATAAGTATATGATTAAAATGTTCTACAGCAGTGTCTATTGGCATTGTTCTGGTTGTATTGTTTCTGTTTTATTAAAAATATTTTTGCTGAAATTGGTTGTATTTCATATTTGATTATAGTTTAAATGTTTCTAGGTTATAGTGAGTTCTAATGGCATATGTTGACATGTGGTCACTTATGCTATGTAAGAGCTTACTTTTGTCAGTTTCCCAGTTTGTTTGTAAAAATCCAGTCTAATGTTGAGTGTCTCCCTGAAGTTTTATTGATTCTGGTAGGTACGGTTATTAATTATCTGAAGTTGAACAAGTTCATGGACTCAGTGGGGACAGTGGAATTTATGAGCTACCAGTCTATGTTTAATATTATAGTTTCATGATTAATTTGTTGGGATATCCATTACAGGATATTTTCAGCAGTATCAATGTTGTTCTCTTGTGGTATATAAATTACTGTTAAACGTATAGTTGATTATATAGATGATTGTTAGGAGTGTTATTAGTTCAGTATTGTTAAAAATGGGCTTTTCCCTTTTTAATTGCTTCAGGTCTTCAGGGTTTCTAATACCATGACAGGAATGGACCCCATTCCTAAGTCTGTTTGATTAAAGTTCACACAATTAGTATTGTTTCAATCTTGGATGTTAGCCAGAGGTGCACTTCGCAGCACCCGCAGTGTGCCCAGTGATGATAACGTCTACAATTTGTATGAAGTTACATACATCAGTAGCATATCTAAGTACGAGTGTAAATTCTTTTTTTATAAGACCCATTGCTCCTACTGCTACTGGAACTGTCTGGGTATCTTTCTTTCACATTGCCCTCATTTCTGCTTGCAAATCCTGGTATTTTGACTTTTTGTCTCCTGTACATAAGACACTGCTGTCACTGGGTGTAGCAATTTAAATGATCAGTGCTATTTTTGTCTTTTCATGGACTCCTATATATGGTTTTCTTGCACATATTTTTAAACGTTTGGTAATGGTTGATCCCATGTAATATAAACTTCATAATTTTCTGTAATGTTTTGTGGCTCATCCGCCACTTCAGTACCATTATATTTGTACAAGCTGCAGTGCAACAGTCTTGCCCCATTTGACATTTGAAGAAGGTAGGAGAGTGACACTATATCAAAAGAAATAGTTGTAGTTGATGCAGTACCCTAGTCTCATGTAGAAGTGTGAAAAAGAGGACTGAAGATGTTTGACTATGTTATGCATAATCTGCATGTATAATTTTCTTGGGAATTTGTCATTGGACCTCTTCTGCAAATAGGCATAGTCTGCCAAGATTAACTTGACAAAGTATAGTAAGCAAATATTTATTTATTTAATTTTGCTTACAAGGGTAGATATCTGGTCAAATTAGATAATTTGCAGGCTCAGACCATATATATATATATATATATATTAAAATTAAATGTATAACTAAATTATATAGTATGGTGACATATATATGTAAATAAAATATACATATATTTACAAGAAGGTTTAAAAAGAAGTAAAATCTGGAGTATGCAATGTAAACCCAGAGGTGTTATGGGTGAGGTAAATGTGGTCTAGCCAAAAGAATTAACATTATGCAAAGTATGGAGGTAAATTTTAGCAGTGAAGACGGTAGAACTTGAATTCTAGAGTTGCAATGGAAGAGTTAACAACAGGAGAAGTGGATATTAGATACATAGCAGGGAATTAATAGGGTGGATGGGGAAGCAGGGAATTAATAGGGTGGATGGGGAAGCAGGGAATTAATAGGGTGGATGGGGAAGCAGTGGGAATAAGTTTCTATGTTGGAGAAATTAGGAAATTAAACAGCAAAGGTTTTTGGAGATGAATGTAATAATGCAACCATGGGAGTTTTGCAGAATCACCTGAGTTTTGACATGTACACTTAAAATTGTTCAATTATGTATTGTTTAAATGATGTCTGTACTGTTTGTAGTCTTTTATTTCAATAAGATGAGGTGGCAACCGCTACCACAGTTTAAGGGCAAAAACATAGAAACTGTGGTTTGTGAAATGAAGTTTAGTGGATGGAGTTGAGAGAGAAGGGCATTAGTAGATAAGATTTTGGTTGCTGTGTGGGTTGGATGCACTTAGTCTCAATGATGGAGATGGTGCATCTTCGCAAAGGAGTTTGAAAAGAAGTCTAAAAGAAAGTAAGCTGTGCCTTGAATGGTTCACAAAGTCACTTTGCCTTTTCCAATGACTTGCAGTGATGTTCACACTGGGTGTTGTTGAAATGGTAAGTTTTATTACAAAGAGTGTGCAGGGTGGAATTGTTTTTTGTAGGAGTGGAGAATATGGGTGAGCCATATTGTAATCAGGAAAGCAGAACACCTTTGCCTAAGACTACTCTAGAAGTTTGTGTGGGGAAATGAGCTATGTTTTGGGCCCAGAATAGGAGGTAATTGACTCTGCGTCTCACTTTCTGAATGTGATATTGAAGGCTGATTGGTTAAGTCAAATTCCAAGGTTTCTACATGATTTGTTGTATTCTGTTTTTGTCTAGGTCTGATATGGAGAGGGCTTGTGACTTTGTGCCAAAATGTGTAGACACTTTGATAGCAAGGCCAGTTGTTTAGTTGTAGGAGGTCAGCGTGGGATGATTTTGAATGATCTTGTGGGAAAGGTTAGATCTATATATAACCATTCCATCTGCACAAAGGAGTAGTTGTAGATAAGGTAGATCAAGAGGCTGCTTATTTATAAGAAACGGAGAATAGCATTGATGTGAGAAATGATTCCTGAGGAACCGCTGAAAGACCAAAGGCAGTTTCTGTTAAGGCAGACCCAATGTTAACTGTGAAACACTAGTTGCTGAGGAAATATTTGAAACATTGCGTAGTGTGAAAGCTTACATTCATATCTTGTGAGAGGAATAATGGAATGAAGTAGTCAACTAAGTCAAAGGCCGAGGTAAGATTAATGAATCCTGCCTCCACTTTATTAAAAAAAAAATCTTACTGTTATAAACTGTAGCAAACAGTTGCTACAATTTATGCCATGCCTGCAGAGAGCACTATGGCGCACACCTTTTACTTAAAAAAAAAATTCTAATAAACTGCATCAAGCTCAGGTTTTAAACAAAAAGTTTTACTTTTAAAGAGTCACAAATTGCTTGCCACAATGTAGCAAGCACTTGCTACAGTTCAGACAATACAAGGAGAGCTGTAACCAAATAGGGCAACAGAGCCACCGAGTCAAAAAGGTGAACTCGCACTGCACATTATTCAAAAACAGTAGTTATAATGAAGTCCATATTTGGATGAAAGTGCTTTGTCTGCTGTTTTTTTTTGTTTTTGAATAAAGTGCAGTGCGAGTTCACCTTTTTGTCTCAGTGGCTCTTTTGCCCTATTTGGTTACTGTTTTCATTGAATTTGGTCATTACTTGAACACAAAAAGAGCTACAGTACTCTGGTTTGACTGCAAATGCAAGATCGACTTTTAAAAGCTGATATTACATTAGAGATCATGATCAAATGATTGCACTCCAAACACTTTGCACCTGGGGGCAGTTTCCCCTCTCACCCCACCATATAAATGTTTCAGAATATGTTATTGTTTTTGTGGTGATTTCGGTATCCATTAGGTATGTGTTTTCTTGTGTTCTAATCATCTGGATGTAATCTTTCTAGTCCATTTGTGTTGCATTTAATGAACTTGTTTGCTCATTATATTCTGCTTTGATGGTTTGTAATGTCTAATGCTTTATTTTAGATATGATGTGTTGCAGTAGTATTCAATATTTAACCCTACAATGCTTTTCAGGTTTAATAACAATATGTATGCAACTTGTATTACATTATGCTGTCGCAAAATGTTTATTCCAACCCCCCATGCCTCCATATTGGAGCTCTGTGATTGTAGGATGGCCAATTACTCTTCCACTGAGGAATTCTCTGTCTTCGATATTTATAAATGGACAATGGCTTTTTGATCTGTGGTGGGGGTGGTGACAAACAGGATGGATAACATATGTATTGTCACAACGTAGCATTCTTCTACTATGATACATCTTGGTTACACTGAGACATTAAACCAGTGGAAGATAGCATCAGAAAAAAAGGGGCATCACCAGCAGAATAAATCATACAAAAATATTGTAAGTGCTTTTGTTCTTTTAGAAGTATTTCATCAGAGACCATGACAACTGCTCAAATGTTTGTCATAAATGTTAGAGAGACCATCCACATGTGTTGTGTGCATGTAGTGTATGCTCATGTCAGTACCGCAGTACATCAGGTAAGGTAAAATGGACTGATATGAAGAAAGGAATCAAACCCTGTGCTCTATCCAGCTGCTTGTTAATAGCTCTGAGCCGTTAATAAATTGTACTAACTGCCTTGGCAGCTTGCCAGTCATGATATCACAGTGGGTCCAGTGAAGGACGTAGATGGGGATTATAATAGTGTCAGTGAAGGAGCAGTAGCTGAACAAAGCTAGATGTTTATCTGTTGATGGAAAACATAGCCAAGGGGGGAGATGACCATCAGTAATTAAGTAACAGGAAGAGTAGGTTTTTGATAGTCAATAGAAATTTATTGTAGAAGTACTATAGAAATCTGGGTTTTCCTCAGCCTGGACAGATCAGGTTCAAAGCTTGTGTCATCAGCCCTGCGCTTAATGTTTGATAAATTGTGCAACTGATAGATTTTGTCCATATTTCTAAAGGCATGACTAGGAGGCCGTCTAAACGTTTAATTTAAGATAAGTGACGATAGACGGACACAAGGAATATGAATGCAAAGGGCGGAGTACAAAATGAGCATGTATGCTTACTTAACATGTGCTTGTAAGCCTGAATGTTTTATTCAGAAAGTTTTAAGGAGATAAAGGAATATGAAGATTTAATAATGGCAGAGGCACAACTTAAAGTAAATAAATATATACACCCTTATGTTTAGGTGTGACCCATGAAGTAAGATTAGGAAAGTGGTTAAGATCAAGAGGTATGTACTAAACAAAAGCTAATTACCTGTAATTGGTGTATTTTCCATCTGTGGTACAAACGTGACTTACTTAATGAGTTATATTGTGGTCTCCTTTTTTTTTTCTTCTGTACCATGACAAAGTATTCTGTTAAACTAAAGTAAATATACAACTAGGGACAACATTAAACGTTGCTGTTTGATATACTCCTGTAAATGTCTTCAACTCTTGAGTCACATCTGGCAAACCCTCATGAACTGTAATGCCACGTATCTGTTTAGCAAACAAATGTAAATAAATGATAGACAGCTCTTGAGTCTGCAGTACTTTATTATTCCTTGCAAATGTAATTTGCTTGTCATTGATTAAATAGATAAGTATACTACATCCATAACCCCATTTTACATTTTTGCTCATGAGATTAGGGAGTCATCTCGAGTCAAGGTTCACACTGCTGAGTTGACTGTCCTGGGTGAGTTCTTAAGTAAAATGTCTGGACTTAAGCAAAAGCTACAAATGTTTGCATACTTAGACATTAGACAAAATAAAATTGTATCCACATTTCTGTTAAGATGGTAATAGGATAATTACAATTCAGATTGCGGAGGTATGAGAATGTGAGTTATATAGTGAAAAATGTTAGCTTTACTTTAACAAAGGTACTGAAGGAATAACTTTTATTCTAGTTAAAGAAATGTATTTATTTATTTTACCTAGCCTAATGCTATAGTCATTGGAAGTAAATAAACTGCACTTGGTCACAAAACATGTATGTTAAGGAATAATAATTTTTGCATCTTTGGTTTACAGTTCAGAAGTCTAAAAATGTTACTATGTCTTCCTTTTTCTGTTTATTGCAGTACAGTATTTTTCAACACACTATTGAAATGAGTAGTGATAAAAGTTGTGAAGCAAAACTGCATGCTAATTGAAGCAAACTGAGTGGAGAGTGCAATTGCCATTCCACTCTGTGACTTTGAAAGTGTGTAAATATACACAGCTCCTACAATTCCATATGATGAAACCATTAAGGAGAAGTAAAAAACAAATATAATTTCCATACAAGTACTCAAATGCTTTCCTAACATTTTATAAATGGCTTTAAAATCAGTATCCAATGAAAGATGAATTGCTAATCACTTAAAACCCAGAGTATTGTAATGAAAAGAAAGCATATAGATGCTGTTAAAGCGGAACAGATCTCTACTGCCTTACAGATAACCTCTTCATTCAGGGGAGTAGTTACCTGCTTTTATATTCTCATTCTGAGTCTGGCATTCACTTATTTCTGTTCTTTGTTGAGTGCTTTAACTTAAAGTAAAAATAAAATACTCCATTGCAAAGCGGTTTCTTGGTACTTTAGTTTGCAATCTAAATTGCTTCTGCTGCATAGGTACTTTGATAACAGTAAGCTTTCATGAGTCATACCTTCCTGCTGACTACCATTCTGGAACAAACTGTATTCGTTACCTCCCTTCCCAGACTTCTAAGAAAAGGAATGACTAAAAAAATCCTGCATCTCAAAGTTCAAATGAGGCCACAACAGAAAAGTACAAAACAAAAGTATTAATTTGTTACTGAATCAAGCAGTGGGTTGTACATCAGTAATATTGTTCTGTAATTAGCTAAACAAGATGACTGGAAATTGTGCAAAATATTTTGCATGATAGTACCTGTTTTTAGTTCAATTGAAATCTAGACAGCGCAGTCATTAGACATGTCAGATTTCCATTTCATAAATTGTTTATTTTGTAAAAAAATACAATATGCTGTGGCGTAACCACATAATGTTAAATTACATATTTGAACTTGGACTACAGTTTGTATTTTATATTGATTCATTATTTATTAACATTTTCTGACTGGGTAAAGTCCACTGGGTCAGAGATCCATTTTCAGTGGAGACCCAGGGAGAAAAGCTCCACAAGCAAAATACAAAGAAAGACAATATTTAAAATACAATTTAACAATATTACAGATATAACAGGGGGAAAAAAAACTATTACAATTTACATTTTTTGTAGGATTTCATTAATCTGAAACTAGAAGGAAACTTACAATTGGTAGCAATGTTACATCGTTACTTTCTTTGGTGATATTCTACTGTCCTGTGTAGTAAGAATGCATTGGTAAATATGAAGACTGGGTTTTGCAAAGATTGTCATTTTAGTATTTGGGGAAATAATCTGTTTAAGGTGGTTTGCTCTTGAGGCAGGTGCAGGATGGGTTGTCTAGATAATTAGTTTTTAGGTCTACTTTAAAAGTTTTTGGGTGGTCAAGTTGGGTTAATTCAGATGGAAGGTTGAAAATGCATCTCTGAAATCTAAAGAAATGTTAACATATGTAATAGTGGTGAGCATACTGGGTCATATTCATAAGGGTATTGATGAACTTAGTGTTAGCATTCAGCGAGCTTCTTGGGCTGTATTTCCATACAAAGCCTAATCTAAAAGAGATTTTAAACTAGAGTCTTCATAAGTAATTTATTATTTGGCTTGGTTTCTCCTTATGTGGTAATGACAGTTAGTGAAGCTATTCTGTAGCCATACTGTCATCCCTCTCAATAAGCTAACAATACAGCGACACCTGGCACTCGTAGTGGTTAGAGGAATAAAGCAGTGTGATCCTAGAAATGAAAATTGCCCCATAAAAAATAAATAAAAAAATAAATAAATAAAAAGTGGCATATGCACCAATAGACCCACATGTTCTCCGGGTGTTTTGTACATGAAGTTGTTGGTGACCAGCAGTCTCATCAATGCTCTACACAGGAATCCTACCTATTGTACAGTTTAGGTTTTCTTTATCTTTCTTTCTGAACTAAGAGTGGAACAATTGGGGTTCACTGTTCATAAGCAATGTACTTTGGGTTGGAAGCTGTCCTGCCTGCTTGACATTAAATCTCGATCAGACATATTTGCTTGCATCAAGTTGCATGTACCCTTTATAACTAAGCAGCTAAATAGGTAGTCGACAGGTGTGAGAGAGGACTCAATTTCCAGGGTTGGGAAGTATACCCTTACTCCATTTTTGTGCGATGGAGTCAGTATATGTAATAAGCAAAGGGTGAAGAAGGGGCTTGCCACCCGGTAAAAAAGTTTTTTTTTTTTTTAAAATAAGATTTTGCATGCTTTGAGGCTGTTTCTTGGTGCATGTGTACTGGTGTGTTGCCACTAATATATTTCTGACCCTGTGAGGTCAGTGCTTTCACAGTTCACATTTATATCACAGGCAAGGTTTAAGTCTTTAGAATGGGTAATTCAGGTGCTGTTTGTTTTGTGGATATGCTTGAAGTCCATCAGAGTGTGGTCCAAGAATGCCCTGTATGCCAGGCATAGATCTCTCCTCAAAAGCCTGTAGGAGACAGAATACAGAGATAGGGCCTTGAGACGGTCAGCATAGGACATTTTAGTTATGCCCTGTATTCTTTTAGTGAGGAACCTCTGTGGACATTCCAGTTGTTGGATATTCCTGGTTAGGTACATACCAAAGGCGGCATTGTACTCCGTGATAGGTCTGTTGAATGCCAAGTACAGTGGAACAATGACTTCCTTGAACGTAGATGCCTCTATCTTTGTTTATAAGTTGTGCAGTATAGAATGATTTCCTCACCGCTGTAGACACGTGATGGTCAAAGGCAAGATTACTGTCTCTGTGTGTGTCCCTAAGTCCCTGACTACTGGCTCAGCTCTAAGAGGTGTGTTGTCAGTATGATAGTTACCAGGAATAGATGACTTCCTCAAAGGATACTGTTATGCATTTCTTGGCATTTAGTTTTAGTCCATGGCTCTGACACAAGTTGTTTGTCTGTGCCAGACCCTCCTCGAGAACATTTGTGTTGATGCAAGATTCATTGACTGCTCCTAATTTGCAATCATCTGCAGATGTAGTCAGCCAGAGACCACTGATATTGGCCTAGACGTCTGAGAAGTAAATATTATACACATGCGCGCACACACACACACACACACACACACACACACACACACATATATATATATATATATATATATATATATATATATATATATATATATATATATAAAACTACAATAAATTAGGCCAGCTATAAAAAAAATTTAATGAAGACAGATAAGTGGGCCTATATAGTTTCTAAGTGGAATCTCATATGTTAGGGAATAATGTTGGATGAAACCCCTGGATGACCTATTCAGTGAGTTGAGGATAGCTGTAAACCCTTACTATTCCCAAATGCAGGGCAGATTTTAACAAAGACAATGTAATTCTGAAAGACATGGGTAATGATTGCCTACATTCTTTAATAAAATTGCTCTTAAAAATCCTAGCTAAAATACCATCAGCCTGGTTGGGCAATAATCTCTTTAGAAAAATTTAGTAGTGGCGGTAAGGGAAGTGTTCTTTAAAGGCAGACAAGGGTATGACAATTTGTAAACTCTAGCATCTCTCCTTAAATCAATGGCTGAAGGCAGACGCACAGGTAGAAATAGTTGACATTATGGACGTATTTGTTTTAGAGGAGTGGACTATAGTCTTTGTGTGTGTGTATAGATATATATAAATATATATATATATATATATATATATATATATGTATATATATATATATATATATATATATATATATATAATCTTTTATAGAAGAGTGGGATTTATTAAATGCCTGATCATAGTATAAAAGTCCCAACTGCTAACTAACTGCAAGATTGTCTTTTGACATCTTAATTTGCAGTACGGCCTCAGGTGAAGCTTGGATCCAAAGAAGAATGATATGGGCCTTTCTTCTTTCCCCTGCAGTAACATGCAGTTGAGGGTGTGGTAAAAAGTAGAACTAGGAAAAGGGCAGACCTTTCCTCATTGTTGTTTCTTTATGATGTCATCTTTTACTTTCTCTTCACCTTAATATGTGCTACACCATGTTCCTGCTTTCTTCTTAAATTAAATGATTATGCCCTGTTCCCATAAAGATTCTTCTAACTTTTCCTTGTCCTTTGGTCTGTTGTCCTCTGTAGCCTTCCTTTTGTCTCAAAGGCCATATCACAACCATTTCTAGTTTTCATATTGTCCACTAAAGCTTTTCTGTAGACCCAGCAGACTTGGCTACTTAAGCCAAAGCACAGTGCTATATACTCAGCATTATTAACTTTCTCTTTCCCACCCTTTTGTTCTGCGTAACTTGCTGCTTTTATGCTGTCCCAGTCTTCTGTCACAATTTTTTTATTTTATTATATTTTTCTTTAAAAAAAAAAATATATATATATATATATATATATATATATATATATATATATAAGCATTTTTCCACAAAATAAAAGGACATTATTGGTAGAAGACAAAGTAAGCTTTAACTTGCCCAAATGCTGCATCCCTTTCCCCATGGTTGTGTGACCTCTGAGTTGGTTTGTATAAATAGCAGGGGGTACAATGCAAACTGACTACAAATCTAACTGCATCCAACTCCAATGATTTCATAGGGGGGCAAGCCCCTCCCCTGTACTCTCCCACACCTTGCTAATTATACATACCAATTGCAAGGTTATACAACAGTGGAGGAAGGATATAAATTCTTCCTTTGTATAACTTCAGTTTTGACTGACATTGTGTGTGTGTGTGTCTGTATCTAATTTCTCTCTCATATACATATATATATATATATATATATATATATATATATATATATATATATATACACACACACACACATGTATATAAAATACATACACACAGACACACATGTATATATTATATATATATATATATATATATATATATATATATATATATATATTCACCTCAGTTGATCAAGGTTCCATTTTATTCAAAAGATTGCCATGTATGAAAACTTCATTGAATGCAGTTTTTATGCGGTGTGATGTAGATGTCAGAAAGACAAAGATGGGATTACGAAGTCCCTAATCACTCCCTAACCCTAAACTTCCTTCCTTTTAAAGTTTAAGCAGCAGGAAGGGAGTTTTAAGTTAAGGGAGCGGAAATGGCATTTTATGATTAGGGAGTGATTGGGGAACTGAGGTATAGGGTGTGATGAGTGAAATTCTAGGCTTATGGTGTTCGGGGACTTAATAGGTTTAGGGACTGGGTGTGACTTTGTGTTCATTGTTTGGGTTCCTGTTGAACTATGCAAGTCAGTATAGTCAAGTCGTGGGAGGTATAGGTACTTCACTAGGATTGGGCTAGTGGGAATTGGGGCAAGTATTAGTCAGCAAAGGTGTCCTGAGCTACTGGTATGTGAATACTTTGAGACCATGTGTTGGTGGGTAGAATTGCTAAAACTTTCAATTATCACAATGGTTTCAGAACTGCGATTGTGTGTGTTTGTGGGGCTGGGGTTAAGATTAATTTAATGCCTAGAGAAAGGGAATAGTTGTGTCTCTATGCTTGGATACTACAATGTGTGAAGTGTGTGCGTGCGCACATGCATTATGTATCTTATTCAGTTGTACTTTTATGAAAAGAGTGTTTAGTGCACTATTGTGTATGATTAGGGTTGGCACACATCAATAAGGGGGTGAAGTCCCACTGGCAGACATTATTCCTGTGTGCTAAGCCTAATCCAAATTCTACCCATTAGGGTTCTAAACACCCTTTTCCTTAACAGTACCGTGATGCAGACAGAGTATGTCTGCTAGTCAATGGTAATTTTTTTGGGTTTCACGTCACGCAAAAGGAACTTGTTTTCATTTTGCATTCTTACTAGATTGTGGAAATAACATTTTGAACAAATGTACGATTTTAAGTAGTTTTAATGTTTCTTTATGAATTGTACACTTGACATAGTAATATATACTCTCTTGTCTATCATTGTGAAATATATAATTAACAGCAATGAACATGTGTTGGTTGCAACTGCATGTAACTATTAATAGATCATTTAAACACAGGTATTCTGTCTCCAGCATTGTTGAGTTTAGCAAAGAACCAATATACAAAATGATTTATTGTGTGTGTGCGTGGGGGGAGATCAAGACGCTTTACATCCTCATACTCTGCTTACTTATATATTCTTATTTTGAGGGTACTCCGTTGTGGAGTCCAAAGAAAATAATATATTGACCCCTTGCACATCACTGTGACATGTAGTGTGCGCAGTATAGGATGTTCAAATACATTCTTACATCCAAAATTCAGAATGCGCTCCATTCCAGTCTGTATTTTGCAACAGATATATGTCACCAAGTTCTTTAGCTACAATTTTCAAAAAAAAAAATGTAGCCTAAATGAAAGAAAGGTCAGTGCAACTATGGAACATTTTCACATGTTTTGCCAACATTCTTTCCTTAGCACTGAACCAAGAAGTTACACTTGTAAAATGCTTACATTTTGTATGGTTCCACTTTGTTTCGCGTTGTTATATTTTTGAAGTTTTTTTTGTGTTTACCTTTTATCTTGAAAATGCTTAACATACCAATTTAGGTGCTACGTTTGCTGTACACCCACAGTTATTGTCACATAGGCTGGAGCAGCTCAGCATACTGTAAATGTCATCGTATTCAGGGGCACATGTTTGCACAACCCTTCTTAAAACCATCTCCTCTGACTTGTCATCAATGCATAAGAATACATATGGAATGGAGTAATTTGTTTTATAAAATAACATTTTAAAAAGGTAAGATGTGCTTTTTAAATAATGCCATTGCTTGACAACAATAAACTATGTCAGATTTGTGGGCAGTCCTATATTAACTGACCATATATTGGGCTCTGGTCTGGGCACTTGTGACCAAACAACAAATGCACCTTTGGTAAATATGAATTATCCATCCTTGCTTGTTTTCTTATATTACACCTGCTACATTATGTGGAAGTAATGCTCAGATAAGTAATTCCAAGGTCCTTGTTGCAGTATTGCTTACAAGTGGGGTATTCCACCAAGGGCAGCCATATATACAGCTGGCATACCAAACCCTGGTCCCTTCCACACATTGTATGAACTAATCCCAGAGGTGGGAGATGCATAAGGGACTTAATACCACTCTGAATGCAGAACTTCATCTTCAGTCTGTTGGTTGTATGTCTATATTGCTCATTACCAGGTCATTTGGGCAGTTAAGGACCGTATTGGGGACCCTTTCCTTGCTTTTTGTCTTGTATACGTTTATGCACATTTTATAATACAAGTCAGACATTCTTACATATGGTTTGTGCTGTACATTAGACACTATGGCTAAACTTTTCTCACTCAACTTTTTCTGAAAAATAAATAAAACTTCCTCCCAAGGTCATTAACTCTAAAGGTGAAATGCAATCTCAGTGCCTAAATTCTATCAATAACTATACCGTAGGTATAGACTTTTAGCATATTCATTGTGACTTCTCTGAAAGTAGATGTCTATTAACTACTTGTCTATTGCAGGAAAAAAACTGATACACATTGAGATTAAATGATTGAGTTGTTACTGCTGTAGTGTGTGATGATGGTCCGACTGCACAAATGAGAACGGCAGGTTTAATCTCTGTTAAATGTATAGGTTGTTATGCTGTTGGCTCTGTTTTTGAGGTTAGAGCATTAGTAGTCGAGATAAATCTGATACAGAGGGATACGACTCTGAACTATTAACAAGTTGCTTTCTGTAGTCAAGGATTTAGAATTTTATTCCTTCCGCCTCCATTTGTTCACTCTGTGACTCTAAGAAAGTCACTTTAACATATAGTGCTCCCAGGTCAGCTAGGAAAAGAGAGACATGTTTCTGTTATCATTTGTTAACAGGGTAAGCCCCCCCCCCCAAAAAAAAAAAAAAAAAAAAGATGCCACAGTAACAGTGCATCCTGGGAAGCTCTATATCCGTCTATGTAACTGGAGTCACTCATGGATTATATATCAAGGGGGCTGTACATTCAGTAAAGGTTGTAGTGCACCTAGGTAGATAGAGACTGTCACTGGATTATGCTACAAGGATGATATATTCAGGAATGTTTAAGCAGTCTTTTTGTTTAATTGATTGTACAGCAAGGGAAAACATTCAGAAAAGGCCTGTGCCTGTCCAGAATGAAGTTGGTACATAGGATGCTACACTCAGGAAAGTTTGACTGTCCAGGTATCCAACTAACTCAGAAATTGTGAAATGGGCATAAATGAAGGAATGTTCATTGTTGAAGTAGCTCATGCATTATGCATACATGCATTAGAGTCGACAAAGGCTAGTGCAAGTCTAGCTATCTGATGAAAGGTCATGGTTTTACCACAAGCACTTCGTATTGGTAAAGCTCATTGCCTTTCTAGGCATTGAAAGTATCCTAAAGATTTATACCAACAAACCAAATAAGCACTCGGCAGCACAGAAGCCAAAAAATATAATGAAGAAAACAAGCAATGCTGTATTGTCAGAAGCTTTTATTGATAAAATGATAAGCACTTTCACAGAAACTCTGCTTCTTCGGACCATAAAAACAATGCTAAAAACTCTGCATTATATACATCAGTACCAAATACAAAATAACCAATCAAAACATGAAAAGTCGCATGCAACATTGTATCATTAGCACCTGTACAACCATCCCTGTTTCAGTCTAGGTCTTAGAGACCGTACCATTTAACCCACCTTCATTGGGTACCTTCTGTGCAGAGTCTGCACATCATTGGGTGCCTAATGTGCAGAGTCTGCACATCATTAGGTGCCTTCTGTGCAGAGTCTGCACATCATTGGGTGCCTTCTGTGCAGAGTCTGCACATCATTGGGTGCCTTCTGTGCAGAGTCTGCACGTCATTGGGTGCCTTCTGTGCAGAGTCTGCACGTCATTGGGTGCCTTCTGTGCAGAGTCTGCCCATCATTGGGTGCCTTCTGTGCAGAGTCTGCCCGTCATTGGGTGCCTTCTGTGCAGAGTCTGCACGTCATTGGGTGCCTTCTGTGCAGAGTCTGCACGTCATTGGGTGCCTTCTGTGCAGAGTCTGCACATCATTGGGTGCCTTCTGTGCTGAGTCTGCACATCATCTTTGCATTCACATGCATTTGCTCTGGGTGCTCTGGTTTCCTCATACATTCCAAAGACATGCGTCTGGTTGATTTCTCCCCGGGCCTCTCCTGAAAATGGACTGTGTCCCAGTCCCATTTTCCTGGTAAACAAATTTTAAATAAATAAATAAATTCACTGTCTTGGATATCCACTACCTTTGGCCAAGAAAAAAAATCATTTGACCATAATGATTGAGACAGTTATTTCAAAGTGTACCAAGCTAAATAAGATAAGCATGTGGTGCTGCTTAAAATTTATTTTACCAGGCTTGTAGCGATATCCTGTTTTATTTGTAATTTTACTTACTCTATTGTGATGCATTATTTTAACAGTAGTCCTTTAACCTGTTTGTTTACAGATAAACGCGGTCATCTGTATATTTGTTTCTGGTATATAACGACGTTCAAGATGTCTGTGATGTGTTTGCATCATGAAAAGGATTCCTTTCACCATTCCACTCATCTGGTAAACAAACAAACAAGCAAGCAAACAAATAACATACCTCTATGCTTCCATTGTTTTTTCTTTAACTTACTGTTTCTTCAAAAGGTTTGGGCTTCTAAGTCAACCATTCTGATACAGTGCAGAGTTTTAACATTATGTACAGTCCTTTGTACATAAGTTTTCTGTTTTAACTTCATTATTCTTGTATTCGGTTATAACGTGTACTACCATCCTGTTCATTTAGATTACCCGAGAGATCGACTCTGTCTGGTATGGTGAGACATTTCAGTTCCTTCCTGTAGAAATGTAACATTTTTAAGAAGCCTTTTTTTAAAAAAGGGTGTGGAGATGTAGATTCCAAATGGTTTTAGCTATTATGTTCTGCACTCTGCACTGCTTCTGTAGGCTGTCTTTGCAGAGATGTATTCCTTAACCGTGCCATGCCTGTAGTCTGAGCGATCTATGCTGAACATGCTGTCAGTACAATATAATGGCAGAGTTGCTTGTACAAAGACTGTGTTGAACATATACCTTTATACTAATATAATCTCCTAGCTATTTTAGCTACCTAGAAAGGCAGATGACCTTTACTCAATGTCTTATCTACAGCTATTGAAGATTTCTAGCATTTTACTTTTAATGCTTCATATCATAAATAAAAGCTGAGTTCTTCAATTGACTAGGTCTGTCCAGGATTACGTAGAGGAAGAATTAATATCTTTCATTTCCGACTGTTTATTGCTGCTGTTTATAATTCTAAATTAAAGAATTTTTATTTTTACTTAAATAAGGAAGAACGGCTATTTACATGCTGGAGACAACTATCATCTCACATATCTGTTGTGGTTCATAGTCGTCAGTTAACAGACACATTAGCTCTTCTTGCTACCTGTTTTTTATATAGCATGCTTGCTTTAATTTAACCTAACATTGCTGTTCTGGTAACTTTCCAAGTTTTAAGTAGTATAATTTCCCAAGGATGCATACACTATGTACATATACACTGTGATTTATTTGTGAGGTATACTATTTCATGTTGCTTGACAGTGAAGTATGACATGGAAGTTTAGTCCATTTATCTAAAAATAAAATGTTTTATCTTTTATTTTATTTTTTTTTTGCATCCTGGATTGTGTATCCATCCTGTTGCAGTTATATAAGCTAATCAGAGTAATGGTTAATGTGTTTACCTCACAGACAGCAGGGTGCGATGATTCATTCTCACCTTGGGAAGCATGGCTATGCTTAAAAAGTCTCAATGAGGTTATTAGCTTAGTAATTACCAATGAAGGTTTGAAGCATATGAAGCTAAGCAATCATTTCAGAATCTAAACCTGTACACACACACTGACTTAATATGTGAACCTCTTTTAGCTCGAGTTTTGCTCTGCCTGAGGTCTTACAGATGATCACTCTGCTGACATGGATCAGCACAAATTATCTCCTGTTTGCCCTACTTTTTTAGACTGGCAGGCAGAATAAATGCATCTGCTGACCCAGTCATCCTCATTATATTACCATCTCAAACTAGAAAATCCCAGGTCAGTGTTAGCAGGCCTCTTCTTAATAGGTGTTCCCTCCATACAGTGTAGCCCTTATCTACTTTTCAGATATGTCAAGTTGCACATCTGAAATAAGTATAAATATTTCAGCCTTGGCCATTTAATTGGATTAATATTGTCTCCCCAAATACAGGACCAAATCTAGCAGCAGTACAGAACAACTACAGCTTATTTTTAAATTTGGAAACTGAACGCGACTGTTTGTGGCTCTATAATTGACTAGTTAAACTTATATCCTATGTTTCTACTTCTTTTCTGCCTACATTCTTTCCAGACTTGTTAATAGCAAACAAATGCTGCCTTATCTGAAAACTATAGCAGCAACTTTAACTTTTTTTTTTTGCTTGTCAGCACAATGCTGTGTTAAGGAATGCTAAATGCACAAAAATGGACCTACCTCACTTAAAACAATTACATTTCTAAAACAATTACATTTCTTTTTTTTTTTTTTTTTTTTTTTTTTTTTTTTTTTACAGTGAACTCATTTTTTTCTGGGAAACAGTCCCAGCTTTTACAATGGCTTAGACATTCATAAATGTTCAAAAGCAATAATATAACGGTTAATGGCAAATGTTTCACTGAATAAAATGATCTCTCTGCGGGGAAGAGTATTCTACTTGCTCTTTGAAAAATGAGATTGCATTTATTAGCTTCTTCAAAAGAACCCTTATATTAGTGGCCATAATATTTATTATTGCCTAAAAGGGCACATTTCTATAATGCTTTTGATTTTGTTACAATTGTTTTATAATTTTCCTCAGAGCAATTTTGCAGCTAAACCACATAAACTTAGCATGGCCTCATCTGCCTTAGGGTTTTCCATGCTAAATACCAAATCTTGTTTCTGATATTGCTGTTTTTGTTTGTATCTAGGACCTGCATGACTTTTTAGGACATGAATACATGCTAAATTTACATCGCAAAAATTACAAAATACTTAAGCTGTGAGATGGATGTGGGGAAGTTAAATCTGATTTTAGACTCCGCATTTCTGTATAGTATTACAAATATGTCATTTTATTAAAATTGTGCTATTTTATGCATCTGACTAATACAGTGATTTTAAGTAAAGAAATCAAGATCTTTTTTTACTACAAACTTATGAATAAATAAGTAACATTTGGCTTGTACTTTATCATGCGTAAAAAGTTTTTTTTTTAGCTAGGTACGCTTACCCAGGGATGAGATGCTAAAATGTCTGGTTATAGATGTACAGCAGAGAAATGGAGATGTTTTTTCTAAAAAACAGGCTAGAGGATAAGGATGATTATACAACAACCCCTCTATTAATCTAAAATGTGCACGCTGATTGGTCAGTGTGCACATTGTAAATCAGACTTATACTAATGGAAAAAGGTCTGGTCGCCCAGACTTTTTCTATTTAGTATGTCTTTTTTTTTTTTTTTTTTTTTACAGCAACGGAGAATGCAAGATCTCCGTTGCTGTTTAGACACTGTTAGAGTTTAACATAGTTAGACAGCTTTAAAACAATAACGGAGATTCTCCGTTGCTTTTTTTTAAAGCTGTCTCACTGTGTTAAACTCCTTTAACATAACAAGACAGTTTGCAAAAAGCAATGGAAATCTTGCTTTGTCCATTGCTTCTACCCACAGCTCTGATGCACTGCTTAAACATACACATGTGCAGTACATCAGAACTGCCGCAGAATACCAGACAGCTGTGGAAGGGCAGCAAGGAGGCATTATACAATGCCATTATTTAAGAAAAGTAAGTATTTTTTTCTTAAATAATGTTATTGTATAATAGTGATAACCCACTTCTGGGTGTGGGTAATGCTGGGTTCTCCCTCGTGACCAAACCACACCAACCGTGGGTAAATCCAGCATTACCCACACCCAGGCATGGGTTATTGCTATATTATACCATGACCCCCTATTAATATTCCGAAACGTGCACGCTGATTGGCCAGCGTGCACATTGTAAATCGACTTATACTAATGGAAAAAGGTCCGGTCGCCCGGACTTTTTCCATTAGTATAAGTCTTTTTTTAAAACACTGTCTCGCTATGTTAAAAGAGTTTAACATAGCGACACAGGTTTACAAAAAGCAACGGAGATCTCCGTTGCTTTTTTTAAAGCTGTCTCGCTATGTTAAACTCCTTTAACATAGCGACACAGTGTTTAAAAAGCAACGGAGATCTTGCTTTCTCCGTTGCTTTTTTTTAAACCTGTCTCGCTATGTTAAATGGGTTTAACATAGCGAGACAGCTTTAAAATAAGCAACGGAGATCTCCGTGTTCTCGTGTTCCCTACTATCCCACTCTAGCAAGTACCTGGGGACCCCTCACACTCCTTTGGCATTAGATATATTTACCCCTTGGTCACACTACAGTGGAATAAAAAGAAAACTGTCTTGCTGTTGGAAATGGCTTTTAGTGAGCTTGTTTTGTGAACATTAATGCTCACTAAGAGAAGACATGCTTGATCATGTGGTATAATCCTAATAATGGTCTTTTTTACCATTCTCATTGTAGTGCCGTATGTATGAGCTATGTATAGCTCTGGGTACCTATCTCTACTTCTCCATCAGGGATATGATCTTTCACTCATTTTCTTGAGTAGATATGATTGGCCATTTGGAGATGATGGCTACTATTATAGTTAATAATCAGACGTTGGAGATGTTTGGATAAGATGGTCAGGATTTGCAAACTTGTGCAGATGACATTACTAAATGCTTTGTCAGCAATGCTGCTGTTATTGCTTGCGGCTTAAATGCCCTAGATGATTGCTGGAATGGGATAATGTATGTGATGTGGATTACGTCTACTTGTGTAACCAGTAAGCTGATTGCTGAGGCAGGAGGAGGAGGGAACTTAAAATAATCCAGCTTTATCTCAGACATCTGTACTCTGATTTGGGAACAGCCAGTGACTACTCTTAATTGGTCAGTACTAGGCTGCTAATATTGTAGGTATCCATTAACATGACTAATTTATATTTATGTTCATCCCCTTTGAATGAGAACCCATGGGTCCAGTCATGGGGTATAATTTGATTGTCCATCCATTTATCCAGGTTATGCTTAAAAGATGGTCAGGAAACCACTTTGCTTTATATCCAAAGGAAATCTGTTCTGTAAAAGAAAGATTCTCTGGGATATATATCTCCCTCATTATCAGGTCCTATTTATGTTTTGGTGGAAGTTAAGACCTCTTGAGTGGGTGTTGATGATGATAGTTTTGTGGATGTGCAGGACATCTAATAGAACTGAATCATTGCAGGCTCTACATGCTAAACAGAGTCACATCCCAATAGTCTGTATAAAAAAACTGAACAAAGAGAGGGAGCATTTTAAGGTGATCTGGGTAGTTCAAGAACGACATGCCTTTCAATTATCACTGCAGTCTGTCAAGCTGATACTGTACTATGGGCCTGGTGAAGCAGGTGCAGACAGGGATGATAACTTCCCTAGATTTGGAAGAAATACCCCTGGTGATTATTCTGGCAAGATAAAAGGATTTTTTAACAGTAGTATATACATTGTCTACCAAAGTGCACAGGTCACTAATGCGTACGTTAACTTTAAAAGTGTTGTCACCTATTCGGTAGTTTCATGGGTGTCCAATTTTGCCTAAAGGACTTGACACTTGTCTGGTTAGGATAAAACAGACAAGGGGTTGTGGGTTCAGTTCAAGCAGCTTTATTACACACAAACACATTAGTAATGAGGCTTTGTAACTTAAACTTAGTTATAAACTGACTACCTCACTCATACACGTAAACACTCTGGCTGTTCTCCCAAAATAGCACTGCTTCTGCACGTGCTCAGTATTTATATGAACATGCTTATATCTGGAAATGCTTTTTTTAAGTTACATACAAATGCTCTGTTCTACATTCTCCCTCTGAGAAATAGATCATATACTGAACAGTATTCAATGACATGCAGTTACACAGAAATTATCTTTTGACATGCAATTATACAGAACTAATTCTTTGACATGCAGTCATACAAAATTAGACACACACAAAACAATCATGTTCAGGTTGCTCTGTATTTTACACTAGGTCTAGAAATATGACCAGATTGTGTAACATAAAAGTCAGAGGATGTCTTCAAGGAATGTTCAGCTCTGGGGACAACTGGTAAATCATCAGGAACAGAAATGGATAATGAGACATGTTCGGTATGAGCATTGTCAGGGTTGCTTTGAGATCTAGATTCTGTATCACAGGTACAATGCTGTGATATAATTTCTGACACAGGAAGAAGCAGCCTGTGTTTTTTTCTGTATTTTATACCCTCATATTCCACTAATTAGGATCTCAGCTACGCACATATACCTCTCACTTGACCAGTTCGATCAAAGCCTTTCGCCTGCATCCTCACGGTCTGTCCTCCTTTCAACGAATGAATAAATCTGCTCATTTTTTCATAGCTGTACCTCTGAAAGGAACACTTCTTAAAAAGCTAGGCTTTGATTGCTTTGTTGTTTTTACTATTAGGCACCAACAAACTAGAACTGATAGGCATAGTGGTTCTGGTTTGCCTAGATAGAAGTCTCTGAACAGGCATGCCAAGTAGATTGTCACGGTGTATATTTCTGAGATTAAGCAAATTCAGGAAATCGGTATTATCATGCTTTGACCTCTCTAGTAATTGCTTTGCACTCAGTACTGCACATTCAGCAAGGCCGTTTGACTTAGGGTATTCCAGTCTACTAGTAACATGAATAAAGTCCCACTCTTTTTTGCAAATTTCTGAAACAATTGACTGGTAAACTGTGTAATGTTGTCAGAAATAACTTTGTGTAGACTACCATGGACTGAGAAGTGATGCTTCATGTTAGTAATAATAGCACTGGATGTTAGACTAGGTAGCAAATCAATCTCAAACCAGTTCGAAAAAGATTCTAGCAACACTAAGTAATGCTGATTGTTCCACTCAAGTATGTCCGTGGCTGCCGTTGATCAAGGTAGTTCAGGAAGCTGGCTTAGCTGAAGTGGCTCTTTATGCAAATGCGGTTTAGTACTGTTGCACACTGGACAAGAAAAAGCACTTTATCAATGTCCTCCTTTGATAGAGAGGGCCAAAATACTAGTCCTCTCGCTCTTCTTTTGGTAGAATCAGAACCTGGGTGGCCACAATGCCAAATCTGAACATATTTATAGTAGGGAAGTAGGAACAATGGCCTTTGGAACTTTGAAAATGATAACATCTTCCATCAGTATTTCATCTCTGTATGGAAAATAAGGTTGTACTTCTGGTGGTATACAGTATTGCTTTGACAGCCATCCAGCATTGAAATAGTTGAGCTTTTGCAAAACTGGATCAGTCTTTGTAAGATCTCTTAGCTCATCAGATCTCATGGTATATACACCTCCATGACATCAAAGTCAAAACTCTCTGCATGACGCTGTTCTGTGGTATTTCTGGGTGATCTGGATATGGTATCAGCCAGGTAAAAGCGTTTGCCTTTCATATAGACCATTTTGAGATTGTACTTTTGTAATCTAAGCATCATTCTTTGTAGTCTTGCTGGAGCTATATGCATAGGTTTTTTACAATAGTGACTAGAGGCTGATGATCAGTTTCTGTTTGGATAGCTTGGCCATAGATATAATCATGGAACTTCGAACATGCAAACACAATTGCCAAAAGTTCCTTCTCAATTTGAGAATACTGCTCAGTTTGGGTAAGAGTTCTAGATGCATAGGTAACAGGTCTGCCCTCCTGAAGAATAACTGCACCAAAACCGAGCTTAGAATTCCATATTCATATTTCAGGATTAACAAAATAGATGCATTGTCATGTTCAGATTAGGCCTGATTAAAACATTTAACAATAATAGTTAGATAATAAGTAATATTGTTAATACACAATATAATCGATGTGACAATAGATAATAAATAAACTAAAGCAAGAAATATTAAAAATGAATTAACACAGTAAGCTGGTAAAAATCACGACAAAAGGAGACAAGAATAAAGAAGTTCCAGTGGTTTTTGGTTGTGGCAGAGCTTGAAAGAGAGAATAGGGTAAGGGCTGGGGCAACAGAGTAGTTAGTCTGAGAGTGGCCTGAGGGTTACAAGTCTGGAGAGGAACAAGGACCTAATATTTATTTTAAATGAGAGCTGAGAGGGCATATGTAATGTTTGGCAGTTGGTAGCATTCCTAAGTTTGCCAAGAATTAGTGCATATAAGGTCCACCCAATTGTTTGCTGGATATGAATTCCCACTTGAAGACCAGACCACGATGATAGAAGGTTAATTGAGCTTTGGAAGAGATTCTGGGAAGTGAGGGAGGTTAAGGTTGGATGAAGACACAATTTTAAGTTCAGTGAGGTGTATTACCTGGATGGTTAATAATTTTAAGCAGCTCAGAAAGAGTAAATTATTTAGGGCAGTGAGCAGTTGCTGCTTGAAAAGAGACCAAGTTCATGTGAAGCAGTGATGAGGGCATAAGCTTGGGAGTGCCTTTCTATGCCGAAGGAGAATATTGGGGGAGGCACAGCTTAAGGTTGGAGAGTAGGTGATTTAGGAAGGAGAATATTGGGGAGGCATAGAGGAGAAGAGAGAGTAGGAGAGGTCGAAGTTTAGTCAGTCTGGTCTTTGGTTTTAATTATCTTTATTATTATATACACCGATTTAAGTTTTCTGTCTATGCGATTTAATAGTTAGTTGGTATTGATATCAAATTTAGATAATGTGTCCTACTGGTGGGAGGTGGGGAAGCAGTGGAATGAGGGAGAACACATTTCCCAAGACACTTGGACAGGGAGGACACATGGAATTGTGAGAAGTAGGTTCTGTGGGGGCTTGAGAGATAAGGAGTTTAAGTGAAAAGAACCAAGCAGGTTAAGGCCGAGTTAAGCAGTTTTGAAGTTCTGAAGCAGTTTTTTGATAGTGGCAGAGAGCAGTTTAGATATTGAGGTTTGGAGTTTGGTATAGTATGTGAGAAGAGCTTATAGGTGAATAGTCATCTGTTTGAAGAAGTAAGGTGGCTGCCTTGGGGATACCAACCAAGGATATATCCTGAGGATGAAAGGAAGGGGACCACCAATATTAGTTGGGGGTTGTTAATATTAGGGACGAAGTTCGACTGCTAGTTTTTTGCCAGAGGACTGCCCGTTTTTCTACCCAGATGAGCAGCATTAAACCCAGTGCCTGCTTTAGTAGTTGGTGGTTGACCAAGTTGCCGCTTGCGAGATTAGATTGGTTGTTGCAGGATATAGAATTGAGCATATCTAGTGAAGAAGCGAGTCTATTGAAGATTTATTACATCTGAAGTAGATTTGAGAGCAGTGGCAAATGCAAAGTGGAGCAGTGGAGGTTGTTATGTGTGATGGGAGTTTTGTTATGTGTTGGGTAGGAGGTAGAGTTGTTTATGAGGTAGGCTGCCCATTGTTATGGCCAAGGGAGACAGTGTGGGGCTATGGAAGGCCCTAGTGGTGGAGGTGGAAGGGCCTCCTTTTTTCCAGATAGAGGGAATAGAGAGATCAGGATATGGTTTTTAGATATCAGATGGAAGCCGGTAGGCTATGGGTAAGTATCAAGATTGATTGTAGGTATTAGGTAGGGTATCGATCAGTCAGCGAGGGTGTGGCAGGTTGGTGGGGTTGGTTTGGTGGTAATTTTCACATTAGAGAGAGGAGGGTTAAATGGAGGTGGGGTGGGATTTGTAATTAAGTTTGGTTTGTAGGAGTATTGGCTTTAATTGAGGGGGCACAGGGGGAGGCGAGGGAAGCTTGCTGGGAATTGGTCTGGATGGTCTCAATGAAAAAAGGAGTTTGTCGGGGTTTTTGCTGGTTGCTTGTCGCCCAGAAGTAAGCGTTTAAAATTAGGCCCAAGTTTTTTTAGGATTATACTGATTAAAACAGAATTTTTTAGGATTTTTTGGATTTTATTCTTGGAGGTGACTTATTTATATTTTTTTCTTATTTATTAACTTATTTTTTAGGTCTATCTAACTTTTGTGGTTCTGAGGGGGTCCAGGTATTGGGTCTCTAGTTCTAATTTTTTTCTTAGTTTCCTTTGTGTTTCTTTTTTTATTTAGTTTCGCAGTAGTTGCGTAGATTCTCTCGTAGGAATTAAGAATTAAGCGGGGAATTAGGGGTCTTGATTAAGTATCTTGGGGTTTTAGGATAGGAAGTTATGTTAGGATGTTAGGGTTACAAGCCTTGAGACAAGCTATGAAATCAGTTAGAAACTAAATGGACAATGTTTAGTGTAAAACGGCTATGGGGGGTTATGGGGAGTCTTATTTGAACATTTAAAAAAAGGGTCACTAAGGGTCACTAAGGTCATGGGGCAGGTCCTGTGGTGGCGCTGAATGGTATAGCATATACCAGTCAATTATACTCTCCTTTTCTCCTTTGCTGTGCATTTCCCTTTTGAGAAAGAATATTTTTAGGGAAAAACCATGTAAGTTAATAGGAGTGATTTTTGATTAGTGAGAGTAAGACCAGTCTATATTGACATCACCTAATATTATTGTTTCTTGTGGATATTTATTAGAGAACCAAGGAAAAGCATTTCATTTTTGTTTATTTTTTTTTGGTTTGGTAGTGGTTACTCTATGAGATTAATACTTTTTTGTCTGTGTTTGGGATATATCTGTTAAGATAACCAGTTCCCTGTTTTAAACTTTAAGGAGTTATGGTGGTTGCTGAGATGCTCAAGAGTCTTGAACAATCCAGCAGCTATTCCACCCCTTGGTTTTATGATGATATCGCCCCCTGATGATGTTATATCCAGGAGGGATAATTTCCTCATCCTTGGTGCTTGGTTTGAGCCAAGTTTCTGATAAACACATTATGTATTACAGGAAAGAACTACAGGTTTGTGGACATCATATTATCTCAATGTAGGCAAGTTGGCAATTTGCTGTTTGAGGTTATCAAATTCTATGTAATGGTGTTGAACCATGACCAGGCAACGTTTTTGCATGTCAGCTCTCTCAAAGGCATTGATAACTCACTATAGTCGGGGATAAATTTGCCCAAATAGATAACCATACCAAGAAAAAGTTGTAAGTCTTGGGCAATGGCTTGCACTGGCATCTCAAGAATGGCTGCTTGTTTAGAAGGGTCTGGTTGGAAGTCAGTAGTGGTAAATAACGACCTACTTAAGGAAGTTCTGATTATTACATTTCAATGGATTGAGCTTTAAGTTCACTTCATGTGCTCTGTCCAGAATTTTCCTGAGGTTTCTGTCATGCTCTGCTTCACCATTGCCTCCAACTAGTAAATTATCTAGTATTATAGCACTTGAATAGCCTGAACTAATTTGCTACATTGCACGCTGAAAGACTTAATTCCAAAAGGCATCCTGAGGAATCTGTATCTGCCAAATGGGGTAGTGAATGTAATCAGTAGTGAAGATTTCAGATCAAATATTACTTGCCAAAATGAACTCTCTGCATCTAAGACAGAAAAAACAGTGACATTTAGCATGAAGGGTGGCAACCACCTAGACAGTACACACAGGATGATGAGGTCTCTCTAATGCTTTGTTCGAGTGTCTTGGGTCAATGCATATTCTCATTTCATCTGAACTTTTCTTATGAGCAGCTACCATGGAAGACACCCATTCAGTTGGTTCTGAAACTGAACAAATCACACCATGCTGCACCATTTTGTCTAACTGGACCTTGACTTTGTCTTACATTGCTACTGGAACTCTTCTTGCTGGTCTGACCACTGGACTGACCTCTGAGTCTACTTTCATGGAGTACATAACTGGAAGTTTGCCTAAATTGTCATTGAAAACAGCATACTCAGAAAATAGCATTGCTGTAGCTGAAACTGGGACGTGCTTACATGATGTACTTTTTTGGTAAAATAAAGCAGTTTCATTCTCAAACTGTGTCTGAGACCTAATAATGACTGCACTGATCTTCTGACTACATAAAATTGCAAGAGCTAACTGTTCCCAGCTGAATAGCATGAATGCACTACTGAGCATTGGGTTTGAATCTCAATCTTCATAAGCAACAAGCTTCACACAATTGCCCAAATTAAGTTGCTCACCTGCTCTCACTTTAGCAAATGTTTCTGCTGACATTACATTACAGTTTGAACCAGTTTCTACTTTGAGCTGTGTGGGCTTGTAATTGATCAGGACAGTACAAAATACTTCATTCGTTGCCAACAAATCTACTGCATTAACCTTCTCACCGACCACCGATACACCATCTACATAGAAAGTAGAGTTGCAGCTCTCTACATAATCAGCTTGCTTTTTTGAGTGACCTTTCTTAATAACTGAATGGGGCTTGCATGATTTACAAACTTTTTGAAAGTGCTTCCATTTTTTACACACGTGGCATTGTTGACCAAATGCTAAGCACTTCTCTCGTTTAGACTCATGATTGGCACCACAATTGCGGCAGTTAACAATAAGACTTGAAATGGGTTTTGCTGACTCACACTAATACTGCACTGAGCATGTCCATTTTGCTGAGCTAGTCTTGGAACTTGCTAGAAAATTATGGGATTTGCCTGGAAATCCTACAGGGGATTCAGCTACCATGTGCTTAGGCTTGCTTCTGCTTGCTGCATGCTGTCTACGCTTGCTCTAAAGGCTGCTGAAACTAAGCGCTTATCACTTGAAAGTATACATGTGTGCCTTTCTTTGAGCTCATGGACTTGACAAATCTCTATGGCTTTGCTCAACATTAAATCACTTTTGTGAAGTAAAATCTTTCTCACTGCCACATTATTCACACCACACACAAGCCTTTCCTTTATTAACCCATCTTTCAACTCACCGAATCTGCATGTTTAGCCTTATTTCTCAAGTCAGTGATATAAGCTGCAAAAGTTACACCTGGCGTTTGGTCTCTTGTATAAAATAGGTGCCTCTCTAATTTAACATTTGTCTGGGGGTTGCACATGTCTCTAAATTTACATTTCAAGTGCTCAGGGTCTTACCTTTATTGAGTCAGTATAACAGTATGGCAGTTTTCTCCCTGTCCTGCATATACTTCTGGTGCATACACAAATTAATCTCTCAACGACCTCTGACCCAGCTAAGTTAAGCAAAGTGAATGCCCTTGTACATGCATCTTTGTCAGAAAAAGCTGCTTGTATGAAAATATTGTATTCCTGCTCAAATACTCTCCAATTCTCTGCAATATTATGAACAAACACAAGTGGACTAGGTCTATGAAATGCCTCTGCCATACTAACACACAGTAGCGACGGTGCTTGAACATTACATACAAACCTACACATAAATATATGCCAGAATTGTATGCTGGAACTTGTAATTTATGCCCAATAGCACAACAGACTCTGAAATTACTGCAGTTTGCAAAATAACTCTCCAGAGCACAACACTACTTAAACATCACTGTACTTTCTTACACTGATAAGTAGTTTTGCAAATACTTTGAAATGACTGTATTTTGAAAAGAAACTGTGCACAGCACAAGAAGCTGAGTAAGAAACACTTTGAAATGAATACACTTTGCAAACAGTACACAGCGCAAGAACTTTTCAAAACGGCTGAACTTTGCGAAATAACTCTGTACAGTTTAAGAAACTCTTTGAAATGGTGGCTCACACTGAATAAATTGCACACATAAACTCTTTGAAATGGCTGTACTTTGACTGCACTTTGCAGTATAACTGTACTTTGCCCACAGCAAAAACTCTATAATAATTACATTGTAATAAAGCATGCACTCTGCAAACACTTTGCACACACCGAGATACTTCGAACAAATATAGTTATGCTTTGAATGGCTTTGGCCAACGCAAAATAGTAGTTTATGCCCAAAACACACACTTCTGCTAAAAAACATGCAGTTCCTTGCTCTTTACACTTATTGTTCCCTTTTATTGTACTCATTTTGCCCTTTTAATCCCTTATCATGCTCATTATACTTTTCTTGTGCTCATTTTACTTTAAACATGCTCGTTACGCAAACCAAAGGTAATTCTGAGCCCCTTTTGAATATTTGTGCTAGTTTTAACAAATATAGTTTTGAACATTTTAATTCCTAATGTGTTTTGTGCCTTCCTTTTAATAATACGTTTTATGCTGCTTTGATTAATAATGTGTTGTGTGCCTTACGAATGCTCCGTTTCATTTTCTTTGCAGAATAAATGTTTTGTGCAAGTTTTGGTTACTTTTAGTTTGTTTCTGGACCTTTTTGACCATGTGAGCAGTTATCACCCAACCTTCTCAATATACCTTCACCTTCAATTCTGCACCCTGTGGCTTGAAGTTGCACTCTCTATCCCGGTTCTGACACCATGTCGCTTATCTGGTCAGGATAAAACAGAAGAGCAGATTTATTTACACACAAGCACGTCAGGAATGACGTTTTGTAACTTAAACTTAAATTTATAAACAGACTGACTACCCCCTTGTATGTGTTAACACTCTGGCTGTTCTCTCAAAATGGCACTGCTGCCTGCATGTGCTCAGTATTTATATGCATGTGCTACATCTGGAAATGCTTCTTAAAGGTTCATGCACATGCTGTGTTTTACAAGCATAATGCCATGTTTCTTGACATTGAGTTTTAAGTTGTGGTCCAGGCACCACTTACTGGTGCATGTTGGTCTATCCTGAAGAATTTGGTGGTCAGATGGGGAGTTAATGACATATCCAACCTTGGTGAGCCATAGTGTCTTGATGTTGGTCTTGACATCAGAGAAGTACATAACAAAAGATGTGGTACTGGTGAACACCACTGGTAACTACTCTTTGAAGTGAATATGCTTCCTATCCTAATAGATTGTGTTCTGTCATTTGGCCAGTTTGCTATCCGTTAGGTGACGCAGGGTTTTGCATTTAGTTTTATTAACTAGCTGATAATGCCAGAATGTAGGATGGTATGAAAGGGGACAGGTCCAAGTAGGCAGTGTGAACTGATTTGCTTCAGTCTAATGTATCAGTGGTGTTTTCATTGAAGACTCACTATGTTCAGGAGGCAGGATCTGCCTTTAACAAACCAAGAATGGCTTGGGTCTAGGGCTTAGACTCACTACGTCCTTGTTATTAGGTTCCATACTGATGCATTCCATTGTTTTCTGAATAAGGCTGATGAGGCTTTCATAGTTCTGTAGTTTCCCTAATCTGTATTAGATCCCATTGCATTTTAATTCTCTATTCGGGTGGCCACGGTGGTGCAGCGGTTAGCCTTGCCACTTCACAGCAAGAGGTTCTCTGGTTCGATTCTCATCTAGGGTGCCTTCTGTGTGGAGCCTGCGTGTCCTGCCTCTGGTCACATGGGCTTCCTCTGGGTGCTCTAGTTTCCTCCCACATACCAAAGACATGCTGCAGGTGAAATGGACACTCTAAATTGGCCCTAGGTTTGAGTGCGTGCCGGGCTGGCAACTTAACACCGCAAAACTCAACTGCTAATCATGAGTGAACAGGTGCTCCACTGTGGTGACCCCTAACCAGGAAAAGCCGAAAGAAGAAAAAGATGACCCTTTAATTCTCTCTTCCTCTAGCATGAATCCAGTGGAGAGGCTGAGACAGTTATCCAGACAGTGTCTGACAAGAGGAACATACCTTTGTACCTTCCAGTCACACATTTTTCTAAGGTACAGTATGGTACAATCCTTGACAAATTCCATACATGGGAATGGAGAATATGTCTGCGTAATAACACAGCATATATAAATGTATAAAACTGTATGATTCTTTAAATTCTGTCATTGAGAATATCATGATAATAAGCTGCTTAAGTTGAAAATGATTCTCTGTTTATTCACTCCACTTGGTCTTGAACCATTGCTGTGCTCTTGTATTAGATGTTCATGACTTAAAAAAATCTGTTTATTTGCCATTGTGTTTTATAAAACTGTTTTACTCTGTGTTCAATTTGTTTTCGTTCTGATAATTACTTAGTCATTGTCATTTTCTTATTTGTTTTTTCTTACCTTTTGTGCCTTGGAGCTTTCCTTTCCAGACTTATTCTATAAAAAGGAACATATGGCTAAATGGATAATCCCAGTAAGCAAATGGTAATAATTAGTAAATAAATGAGTAAGTACTGGGAAATGTGATACAGATTGTGACCTACCCATTGTATATCAGGACTCTTCAAGTTAGTCATGAAGAAAAAGGTAAGACTGTGTATGTTTTATTAATTCTCCAGTATGTAATAAAATAGACTATCAGACAGGAAGAGTTTTGAACAAAAGTTAGCTAGTCACACAGATGATAACAACAAGGCATTCATTAAATGTCTAATAATATACGGTAAGGCCAGCCAAGGGAAGATCCATATCATTGTCGACAGTGACACCACAAGCAATAAAACAAGTTTGACTAGACTCTTGTAAAAATTTCTTTGGAAGCTGTTCTGACACCTGTGTATTACCCAGGGGTGGCAACCCCCCCCCCCAGCTATAAAAATAAAATAAAAAAGAAAACTAAAAGTAAAAAAGAAACTTGAGTCCTGGAACTTTGCACATGCACCGATATCTGGAGCATGCACACAAAATCCAGACTGCTGGTGAGACAGTCCAGATTATGATGACAGCATTCAACAGCAGACATCCCAGAACCTATGCAGTTACAAGTGCATAGACTGGAAGGGGATCGGACTGCAGGAATGCATGAACGAACTTGGATGTTTACTGCAGGAAAGAAACTAATTTTGCAGCAATAGAGCAAGTAGGGTTTTGTGTGTGTGTGTGTGTGTGTGTGTGTGTGTGTGTGTGTGTGTGTGTGTGTGTGTGTGTGTAAAATGCCCCAGCTAAATGTACCTGATGTCTAGAGAGAACTCATGAAATATAACTGGTGGCTAGACTCAAGGGAGCAGGTAGCAAGAGCATGAATTCCCCATTGACCAACACTTGTAAAATTTTTGCCTCATGTTTTTTCTTGTGAAATTTGTGTTTTTCTGGATTTTGACAGGCATTTGAATTTCAGACTTCATATTCTTCATAAAGTACATAGTAACACAGAATCTTTTATTCTAGCAATTTTCTGTTTATAATATCAATATTTGAAATGTGTCCCTATTTTTGGGGCATGCATTCTCCAATTACTGGCTTTTCCATTTTTTTTGTGCTACGCATTTGAGAGCTATGGTGACAACTGAATTCACTGAATGTTTGGGAGCTGTATTCCCCCATTATTGGCTTTGTCTAGATGTTATGTGCTAAGAGGCTGAGAGCAATGGTGAGAACTGAATTCACTAAATAGCCATTTAAGTGTCAGTCTACCTGTCATTCAAGAAACAGCTGATTTGCCATACTAATATGTTGCTCTGACTGTAGTGCACAGGTCCAGGGTTCAAGACTTGTCAGTGAAATAGTGAAATGCATGGTGGTAACGCATCATTTTGTTATAGCATCTTTCCAGGATTATACAAGCAGTGTTTAAAATGTGTCCCTAGGTTTTGGGCTTTTGCCCCCCAAATAAATGCTTTTTCCAGATTTCTTGTGCTTCAAAGTTGAGAAATACAGACAGCTGATTGTCGAGTGGATTTTGTAAGGAGCTGAGAGCTGGAAGATAAGTTTAATGCTGCTTATGCTGTGTCTGCTTGTATTTTTAATAGCACAACATGTAGTGTACTTGCTTTTGATGCAGAAGGCTGTGGGTTCTACTCCCACAGTATATATAGATGCATTGCTGATATTGTACATTTAAAGGGGGTGGATGCTGCAGTCCTGAGAATGTTCTCTTTGGTGGAGATACCTAGTAATGATGAATCTGTTATCAGTTTGTCATCCATTTCCTATTGCTAGCTTATTAAATTTTTTTAATGTAACATAGGCAATTTATTCCTCAACGACAACAGATACTTTATATGTAGATGAAACAATGAAATATAAAGTTGTTTGCAGCAACCTCTTCATTAGTTACAGATCTCTTTAATGTGGAATTATTTAGATGACTTTTACTTCTGCAGAGATTGTACATGTTTACTGATACTGGTGGATTGTAAAAGTTTGAGTCAACTTTTATAATGGAAATGTTCTGAACTGGGCAGTTATGTCATTATTGCTGGATGCATTTTGTTTCATTGTTTACTAGACAATGTTCAAAACAATACATTTAAAATGCCCTTTAACAGCTGTACTGTATTATACAAGGAATATAATTTAATACAATTAGGAAGATGCATCAGAGAACACATGTATGTTTCTTGTGCAAGGGGCCTATGATTTGAAAATAGCCAAAAGTTAATCTATATCTGCCACTGGACAGATGTATTTTCTTTGAATGTGGGATTCAATGTTGTTTCGATGAATGTTAATTTCAAGGGCAGAGAAGTTTTAATGCTAAGTCTATTTTCATTTTGAGACTACATTGCTTTGTTTAGCAGATGTTTATTAGTGTTTGTGCTGTAAAATGTAAAATAAAATTTTTTAATGAAATCCAAATCATCATAGAAGTAAAGCAGTGTCCACATTATAGTGTTTATGGTAAATGGGGTAAAATAGCCAAGTAATGGGACATTGGAATAGCTGCAGGGAGGAGGCCCCATTCGACCATGATTTTGTGAGTGGGGAAGGGTGGCAAACTCAGACAGCCCTGGCTGAACTATACCTCTTAACTATCCAGATTTCTGCAGAAAGAATAGATTTTGGTTTCTTATTTTTGGTTTGTTCCTCATAAAATTTGTGGTTTTCTGGCAAATCATTTAGGAATGAAGTCACTAAATAATGACAGACATTGAGTTTCAGACTTCATACTCTTTAGAAAAATGCATGCTAAAGGAAGACCTGTTCTGTCAACTAAGTTTATACAAGGGTAATTTTTTAGTAATGTTGTATGCCCCCCCCCCCCCAATATGTTTTGCCTTGTCCAGTTTTCCTGCTTTAAGAGGATGGGAGGTATGGACAAATCACTTAGAATTAGGTTTATCCAAACCTTTCAATTGTCCCTGATTTTGGCTCAAAATGTTGCTCTCCCCCTAATACTCCCTATGCAAAATGGCAAATTTGGAAGAAAACATGAAGGGTTTACAATTAATAAATAATTGCAATGATCAGAGTTATAGATTACTTTTCATTTCAGAAATGCATGTAGATTGTCTTATTTTGTCAGATGCTCCAGTACTAATATTAAAAAAGTGTCCCTTCTTTGACAGGTTCCCAGCTGTATTGTATGGCTATTTTATATTTTTGCATCACAGTTTTGGTCTGCTTTTCACAAAATTGTGGTTTTCTGGCAAATTAGTGGCAAATCATTAAAGATTAAAGTTAGGAAATAATGACAGACTTTTGATTTTCAGATTTCATACCCTTCAGGAAATTCATACTAATGCAAGACCTACTATTCAATTACCTTTTTAAGTTTATAAGAGCATTATTTAAAAGTTGTCCTTATTTTTGGGCCTTTGTCCCACTTCTGTTTATGGTTTTGTCCAGATTTCTTGCTCTGAGGCTGAGAGGTATGACACGTGTCAGGGCCATCACCGTCAGCCAGAGACAAATTGTGACATACTTGTTGCACCCCACTCCCCTATGTAGTGACTCTGGTTGTGCCCAAGCAAAGCAAGGAGCAGTTATGCAGTGTAAGTGTGCAGAGTATCCCCCATCCAAGGTAAACACAAGTACTACAGTGGCTTTTCATCTGTCCTTGATTTTGCAGAATGTTCTGGTTTTCTGTCATTTTTATACTGTTGATTAATGCTGCTTCTTATTCAGAAAATGCATGTTGTTGCAGTGCCCTTTTGCTCTGTGTTCAAGTAGAAATGCTTTAGTAACCATCAGGTAAGCTTGTCTGAGACTGTAAGATGCAAGTAAGCTTTAATAAGCATACTGTTAAAGAATTACCAACACTGAAAGCCTTTTTCTTGTTGTCATGCAGAGAATATTTACATAACTAGATAGCATTTAAGCCTTAAGTATTGAAATGCATATGACAGTATTTGTAATAAAGGACAGGATTACAGTATTTTCAGAAGCTCATTACATTTGTTGGAGAATTGCAGTCATCTTTGCAGGCTTTACCCATAAACTAAACAGAATGCCAATCTGTTATATGTGGTCCATAACCTGTGCAGTAATCCTTTAAGCAATTTATCTTGAGCTTGTTTCTTGTTTGCTGTTCATTTTTTTACTTTGATCATGTTTTCCCTATGAAACAAGTTGATAGATGTTGTCAGGCAGCAGGTCTTTTTTGGGTAAGACACATTTTTACAAGTGGGGGTATTGCTACTTTCAGCATGTTACTTGGTACTTTTATAAAGCTGAAAATAAATTATAATTAGAGCTCTAGTGCAAGGAGAGGTGGTTTGAGTTGAGTACTGCTTGCTTTTTTATACTTTATTTTGACTGGTATTCCAGTAATGTATTTAAAAAATTATTTATTTATTCATGCATCGCAACCTTTTAGTTTCCATCTAGATATTAAGGAAGCAGTCATGTGGCCAATGCACTGAAATATTTTTTTTTTCTTCTACCATTTTTTTTTTTTTTGATTGGACTCTCATAATGACAGTTTGGCAGCGTATTTAAAGTCCCAGTTTTTGCAGCATAGCTCGACCCTTTTCTAGTTGGTCACTCCCCTTCCTGTTGGCTCCACCCATTCAAATCTCTCCTACAGTCCCCCTTTGATTTGAAGTCACCAGCTGCCACTGACATTACCTACCAAATCTATATTGTAAGCAATGACAGTTTTTCCTTCCCTGTAGTGAAGTATGAATGGGCGGCTGCTGCCACAGGACTTCATAGGCTAAACAAACACTATAAGATATATATCAGTCAAATTAGGACCTTGTTTAATACACTTTTTCAAATAAAGCTTGCAGCCAGTGTGTCTGTGTGTCTGATATTAGGAAAGATGCAACAGTTATTACAAATCCAAAAGGGGGCAGTATTACCATGGTTGACAGCTGTAGGCCTATTGGCTTGACCGACATTATAGAAAAGTGTTTTAAAAAGATGGATATCAACCAATGTGGCTTATCTGTGGTATGCCTAACTTTTTGAGCTTCTAGATCAATATGGTATTACCAGCAGATGTCATTTAATTCGCTTAACTAAGGACCTTGGTTCTGTACCACATAATATTAACACATGGAACAACAAGTACCTAATTATATGGGTAATGAACCGATTGTGTAACAGAAGGGTAGGATTACCAATGTGCTCATTGACTAAAAAAAAAAAAGACAAGTGTGCCTTCAGGGTTGGTTGTGGAACTCTGCTTGTCAAACTTGTATGTCAGCACTTGGCTACAAACGTTGCATATTGTATCTAAACTCTTTGCATTGGCATTTTCAATTTTTAGTTGATGGGCCTATAACACCAAAAAGTACAATGTGCTTGCATTATGGTAGGTGGAACAACTAATCTATATTTAGTGGACAATAACATATTTGCAGACTGACATACAATGAATAACCTAGGCTTGACTGCCGGCAGTTCAGTTAGTTCTAACTGCATGGTAATTAACCGAAGATGCAATGTCATATTGACGGACCTACTTCATACAAAAGTAATCAGAAAGGTTGTGGAGTTTTGATCCCCTTTATAATTTTTTGATAAGATCAGTTATTGAGTACTGTGCTTCTGTGTGTATTTATAACTAGTATTGATTAAATAAAGTGGAGACAATATATAAAATGCAAGCAAAGCAATTAGCTGCTGTGAGGCAACTGAGCTATAAGGAAAGACATGAGCGCCTTGAAACTTCAGTTGATCATCTATAAGTTTCTCAGGTGGGATAGCATCGTAATGTATCAGTTTTACACCATTAGCAGCCTATTGCTATGATACCAAGATATGGAACAATAACCACTTTTATGATGCTCTGAGATTCTAAATATAACTAAGAAAAATAACATTCACATAAGAACAGGACATGTCCGCTAACCATTAAGATGACTATTAAGCTAGGCAACTTTGAAAAACAGGTTGACTTGTGGGTTGGCAAACTGGCATGTGACCCAGGAGTGAGCGGATACATGCTCCCGGATGGTCTCATTTGAGTCTTTGAATCTTTAAAGTCAGCTACATTGTAACATTATATCTTGACAGGAGTAGTCACTCAGTAAGGAATTATTATAAATTATTAACTGGAGAAAAGCAAATAAAGAGTTTTAGCATTTTCTACCATTCCAGTAAGATCAAACACCAAAGCAGATAATGCTGGAGTGCTCCATTAGTGCTGGGGTCTGGTTAACAGGAAGATACAATGGTATTAAAGTGGACCCATGGAACAGATATTTTTCAGTAAACCCCACAAAACTATAATTCTGACATATATTTTCATTTTTCTGTGGTGGTTTGGTAGACATATGGTAGACCTCTTATGATTTCTTTGCTTTTCTGACAGTTCTGGGCATTGTGTTTATTTACAGAATATTTCATTACAGATTTTCTTAACATTTGGAAATGGAGCCATTAATAAAGGGTCATGTGAAAGCATTGTTAAACCCAAATCATGTGGAAAAATTTGAAAATTTAAATGGTTTTTAATGCAAATTAGAACTGTATAAAGACATAAGAAAATAATTTAAAAAATGATATCATTTTGGAGAAAAGATGTTCTTCACCAGGGTATTAATGTGTTAATGTATGAAGAAACCTCCGTTCTAAATCTGTGGCTTCACAGCAGCGTATTAAATATTCATGCATCATTAACCAAAAAAAAAAGTCTCGTTTACACTAAACATGGCAAATAAATAAATAATAAAAAGAAAATTCAAAAACTGCAGCACCATTTTACTTTCCTGTTGTTATCCATGGCTGATAAAAAGATGTATTTAGCAAGGATGGAAAAAAATAAATAAAGCAAATCTAAAACGGTCAACGGCAGTGATTATTTGGAGGTGGTGTGTTTGTGTGTGTGTATGTGCGAGTCTGTGGGCCTCCATCTGTGTGTGTGTGTGTGTGTGTGTATGTATATATATATATATATATATATATATATATATATATATATATATATATATGGGTCTACTTAAAATCAGCAAAAACTGACATCATTGAAATATACTTAATCGAGACAAGATTGCCAAATAAGCACATCATCAAATTCCTGAACATCGAACATGCTCTCTGGATACAACTAACCAACCTGCCAACTAAAAATCCTACCATAAACCAACTAAAACTTCCCAAACAAATACATAAATGAAGAACTTATCCTACACTGCACACAGACCATCCTTTCTAAGACATCTTTCCATAACTGTACATGTCCTTAAAAAAACAGAAGTCCAACAAATAATTACAAAACAACTAAATATGCAGAGGTGCAAGCCTCCCCCCCCCCGCACCCCACGTGACACCCCCGTAAATTACATATACCAACTCTGAGACTGCACTACCATGAGGGGAAGGGCATTGCAGGACTAACTACACGTCACTAACCTATTGTTGATTTTTCAGGATTCAATGTCAAGATTTGATGATATGCATATTCAACAAACCTGTTTCGATGATGTCACCTTAAGCTGATTTGAAGTAGACCCATATATGTGTATATATAGGTTTACCTTCAAAATGTTGAAAGCACATAGTTGAATGTGTAGATCATGGAAACATTTTAGCGAAATCTGTACTGCTGAAATTTCAGAAAGCTGACAAAAACTGAATGTCAAAATTTCCAACTGCACACACCTAAGACCAAGTGCTAACATGGGTCAAAAAGGGGATGAGATTTTGCAGTTGGAATATCAGTGTTCAAGGTTTTGAAAAGTTGAAGTTCATGGAAGTGATTTCAGCATGTGGCGGTCAACATTTTGAAGGTACACCACACACGCACACACACACATACATACATACATACATATAGATATGTGTGTGTGTGTCTGTGTGTGTGTATATATATATATATATATATATATATATATATATAGATATAGATACACACACACATGCATATGTATGTATACATATATATGCTTGAGCTTCTGCATCTGTGCTTTGTGGGAGAGAGAGAGTGACTTAACTGTGTTGGTGTGTATGTATGTACACTTGCTTTTATATATATATATATATATATATATATATATATATCAACTGCATGGCTGGATAGTATCCGGGAAAGAAAAAATTAGCAGTGAAAGACAGACCAGCAAATGTTTATTTAAAAGCCTTCCAGCAGCTGAAGTATCTTCTAGTCTGACGCATCCAGCATACTGTTAGTAGGTTAGATTTGATAAATCAGTGTTAACGTTTTAATTCAAATCAGTCTTGCAGGGATGTGCCATCCTGAATAAAAAAGAATATAACTCTCTAGATCACTCTCTTATTTGAGACAAAGAATAAAAATCTGGAAGAATATGAAGAAAATCTGTAACTGAACCATCATATGTCTTAGAATAATTTATTTCAGATATAATTCTTGCATTTTTCCCTTCATCAACATAGTTTGGCATTACTGTTTCTAGTAAGGGTCATGTTTAGTTGTGATCTTCTTACACTAGTCATTAATAAGTGAAAAAAGTTATTCCCACAGATTCAGAAAGAACCCCACAGCTAGTGGTCAGATCTGAATACTAAAGAGCCTATGCTCACAATGCAGGAAACTGTGATTTAGTGATGTTTGCCACAATGACAAAAGAACTTGCTTGTCTTGCTTATAACTACTATGAGTGCATATCAGCACTTTCCTGTGGTAGTCAACACAGTTCCTGCACTGCACTTACATGCACTCATTCAAATGCTTGAGTGCGTTTGTGCACGCACACACACACACACATACACACACGCGCGCACACACACACATGCATACGCATGCGCACACACACACACACACACACACACACACACACACACACACACACACACACACACACACACAAAAATGTGCCAGAAATTATAGACACTTTATTGACTTTAGCAACAAAACAAGTGGATGTTCACACAGAAAGTGACACTCAAATATAAAACACACTGGTTTATTGTAGAATAAGTGAGCGCTTTCACAGTGATCCACACTGCATCATCAGATACCTTTTAAAAAGAACAAACATTATTTAAACTCATTTATAAAATTCATTATTCTATCACCTTACAAAAATATACAAAGAAGGTTCAGCCCCTTTCTTCACTTAAAGCAATATTACCACACAACAGCTACTTTAATTTAATTTTTGTGCCTTTAGCACCAGTTTCAGGGGTACATGATCATTTAGCCTAAGAGCCCTGTGCGCCCCTATCCTCAAGATCCTTTCAAGCTCCACACTTTCAGTCTTAACTAATTCACCCATCCTAAAATTCTCCAAAACCACATGTAAAACTTGAAATAAAAATACATGTTCATTACCAGCATGTATAGTATGTTTGGCCAGAGCACTGTACTCGTGGCCCTTCCTCTTACAATACATGTGATCCCTGACCCTCTCCTTAAGGTGCCGGTTAGTTTTTCCCAAGTAAAATCTGAAACATACCCTGCAGTGGGCAATATATATCACATTTTTAGTATTACAATCAGCGGCTGCTTTCAAGTGCCATAAATGGCCCAACTCAGGGTGCTTAATGAACCTAGATTCATCAATAAAATCACAATGGGTACAAGCCTTGCATTTGCGAGTACCAAATGCATGTTCACAAGGAGTACTATACATTCTTGGATAACATTGTTGTTTCAGTGTTCTCCTATTCTTGTAAATAAACCTTGGTCTTTCACCAACCAGCCCATTCACCCTTTCATCTGTGTGTAAGATATGCCAATTACTCCTAATGGCATCCCTAATCATATTAATATCGGATGTATAAGATGAGATGACCATCCTGGGGGCTCACAATATTCCCTCTCCTCCCTTGATGACACTTGGAGAAATAAGGCCTGGTCCTCCCTTTTCTCTGTCAGAGCACTACTTGATAAGCCCGATCAATCTCTACCTGGCTGTAACTCCTTTCTAAAATTAATTCTTAAGGGTATAGAACCCCCTTGAAAAACTACATTTTCAAAGGATGAACGTGAGGTCCTCGTAGCCTACCCTTTGACAATGTTACTAAAGATATGTTGAGGGTGCATACTCCCCTATGCAAGTATGCAGGTTGATGACATTCCTTTCTGTGCATCACTGTAGACAGCCCAGTCCTCTTCCTTATCACGGTTACATCCAAAAAGTTGATCCTGAACCTGGATTTATTCACAGTAATCTTAAGAAACCCACTACTGGTATTCAAATATTGGAAAAATAACGCAAAGCTCTCATCATCACCCTTCCACCCGATAAACAAATCATCGATAAAATGTCGATGTATACTTATATTGGGGTTATACTCTCTGGTAGTATGCTGCTACTACCACTCCATCATGATAAGGTTGGCATATGAATTGGCACAGCTAGTGCCCATTATGACCCCTGTTTTCTGCCAATAGCATTTATCCCTAAAAATAAACATGTTGTTTTCTAAGACTACTTCAAACAGGAGGCACAGCACATCTACCCTTGCTGCCTCAAATTTGCTACACCTGGTCAGACTGGCTTTTACCATCCTAATCCCCTCTAGATTGGGTATACAGGTGAACAGAGAGATAACATCCAATGTAACCAAAATCTGTATCGATTCCTGATTGGGGGCTGAGGTTGCATGATACAAGTCTCTCAAGAAATGTTCAGTGTCTCTCAGCACCACCTCAAGTCATTCAGGACTAGCCTAAGCTGTTTGTCTAAAAATATCGAGATGGATTCAGTTAACCACCCATTGTCTGCTACTATGGGTCTAAAAGTAGGTTGGGTGGGATTCTTGTGTATTTTCAGCAATCCCTGCATTTGTGGTATCAACGGTTAATCAACTATAAAAAACTCATAGTTCCTTAGTAATTGCTCCCATACACAAACATTCATATAGGCAGTTATCAACTCGTTGTTTCATATCCCGTGCCACTTCTGAATTGACCACTTCATAAACATTCAAATCTGTGAACATGCCTGTGACCCTCTCAGAATAATAGGTAGATTCCAGTATCACAAGTAGACCGCCCTTGTCCGAAGGACGGATAACTATACTTGAGTTATTTTGTAGATCGTGCAGAGCTTGCTGCTCAGATCTCGTTAAATTACTGGCCAAGTCATTTCTCTTACGCTGAAAGAATTCATGCAAGCTAGTTTCACACGTCAACCAAACACTTAAATAGCAGGAGGTAGAACAGGTACATACACACTTGGTTTTCTAAAAAACTTATTCTCAGTATATCTAATATCAGTATTAAACATTCATTTTAGTGCAAGGTTACATGCATTAAATAGATGTTAAATTAATGAGTCTGTAATATCAGCATTGACTGAGGGAATAAAAGTCAAACCTCTAGTCAGAAGAGATTCTTCAGCATCCATTTATCTGTGATGTTAATTTATTTGGTAGGTAATGTGTGCTGGAAGGTGATGTCAGTGAATTTGGCTTCTAAGGCACCCAGTTTTCAGTGGATCAAGTCTTGTCTCATTGGGGGCAGTGAGTTAATAGTTTGCAGCTCTGCAGTGTGCCAGAGGCTAACTGTCATAGACTTTATTTAACATACACAGATTGTGTTTCCGTAGTTTGTGGTTGTAATGCCAATGACTTAGTCATGCAGTAAATGCCAGAAGGCACTGACAGTACTGTTTTTGTTAAACCCAAATTATTATTCTTCTTTCGGCTGCTCCCATTAGGGGTTGCCACAGTGGATCAACTGTTTCCATTTCTTCCTGTCCCCTGCATCTTGCTCTCACACCAACCACCTGCATGTCCTTTCTCACCGCATCCATAAACCTTATCTTAGGCCTTCCTCTTTTCCTGTTAACTGGCAGCTTCATCCTTAGCATCTTTTTCCCAATATACTCTGCATCCCTCCTCAGCACATGTCCAAACCAATGTAATCTTGCCCCTCTGGCTTTGTCTCCAAAGCTTCCAACCTGGGCTGACCCTCTAATATACTTATTCCTAAGCCTGTCCATCCTCGTCACGCCCAGTGCAAATCTTAACATCTTCATTTCTGCCACGTCAAGCTCTGACTCTTGCGTTTTTGTCAATGCCACTGTCTCCAACCCATGTAACATAGTTGGTCTAACTACCCTCTTGTAGACCTTCCCTTTCTCTCTTACTGGTATTAGTTTCTCACAAATTACTCCTGACACTCTTCTCCACCTTGCATGTACTCTCTTCTTCACCTCTCTTCCACACTCACCATTACTCTGAACTGTTGATCCCAAGTATTTAAACTCATCCACCTTCTCCACCTCTACTCCCTGCATCCTCACCATTCTTATATCCTCCCTCTCATTCACACACACACATTCTGTCTTAGTCCTGCTGACCTTAATTCTTCTTCTCTGTAGAGCATATCTCCACCCCTCCAGGGTCGTCTCCACCTGTTCCCTACTCTCACTACAGATCACAATGTCATCTGCAAACATCATAGTCCACGGGGACTCCTGTCTGATCTCGTCTGTCAACCTGTCCACCACCATTGCAAATAAGAAAAAGGGCTCAGAGCTGATCCTTGATGTAATCCCACCTCCACCTTAAACACACCCATCACTCCCACCACAGACCTCACCACTGTCACACTACCCTCATACATATCCTGTACCACTCTTACATACTTATGGCACTCCCGACTTCCTCATGCAATACCACAACTCCTCTCTAGGCACCCTGTCATATGCTTTCTCTATGTCCACAAAGACACAATGCAACTCCTTCTGACCTTCTCAGTACTTTTCCATCAATGCTGTCAGAGCAAACATTGCATCTGTAGTGCTCTTTCCTGGCATGAAACCATACTGCTGATCACTAATCATCACCTCCCTTCATAACCTAGCTTCCACTATTCTTTCCCATAACTTCATGCTGTATCTGCTAAACCCAAATTATTATTATTTTTTTTAATTATTTTTCTGATCCATAGTAAGCAGTTTTAATCCAACTCTGGTATCTACTAAGTGAGCAGAAGCAAAGCTAAGGATTAATGACATGGAATATTGTTAATTCGATAACAGCATTACGAGAAATCCAGAAGTCTTATAGTCTTCATCCTTTTTGTACACATACCTCTCATCCACTTAGTACAAGAAATGTGGACAAAGCCTAAAATAATGGGAGGAAAGACAGAAAAGGAACAGACTTTAAATATTGCTCTTATAAAGTTAAAAAGTTGCAAGAATAACAGGATGTTTGTTAATATGCATGTTCTGAAGGATATGAAATCTGTAACTCAAATGCATGTCATTAGTACTGACTTCAATCCTTGGTGATTTGCCAGAAAACCATACATTTTTTGAAGAACAGTCCAAAGATATGAGACAAAAATCTGGAAAGCTGAAAGGTATGCTTGTAGATTATATAAATTTATAAGGGAAGTAGACAAAATAGTTCCTTGAGCTAGCCTCCAACATCTCTCTTACATTTTAGACAAATAATCAGCACTTACTCACATCCTTAGTATTCTAATCAGTAGAAAATAAATAAATTATAAGAAAAGCATTTTGAATTTTTCCCTATTTTATTGGTGGGTCTGCATTATGCAGTCAGACTTATTGCATGCAACTGATGTTTATAAGGTATGTACAACTCCATGCTCGGCAAAGCTAAGTATGTAAGTGTTGTTCCAATTCTTAAAGCAACACTTATGGAAAAGATGAAAGAAAAACCCAGAATCCTACATCATATACATAATGTGGAAAAAAAAAACTTTCAAAAGTCTTAAGTCATTTTATATTTCTTTTGCCCTTTCCTCTCCCCACTCAGATCTGGCACGCTGCATTCCTGGTGCATTTTGCATTGGCAGCCTCGTGGTAAGCTTGTTAAACAGTATTCTTAATCATGAGAACAACTTCTCACTCTCCTCTTCCATCTGTTTTTCTGGCAGTATTTCTGTAGAAGCAATCTTTACTAAAAGATTGCTGGCACTGAAAATGAAAGTAAAGCAGAAGTTATGGTTTGCTACATAAACACAGAACATAATTGCAAAACTACTGTAAATTGTGTGTGTGTAGGACTACTTCCATCTTATGGTTTCTAGTATGTATACACTTTTATAGCTGGGGCTTCAAATCTGAATGTCAAATGTTAAAATATAAGTAGAGCTCCAACAGTAGAAGTTTTAGAGGACGGCAAAGCAGACTGCAGCAAAATTCAGCTTTAATGACAATGCAATGTATGCATTTGTGCTTGAAATTGGAGTAGGAACCTTTTTTTTAATTCTGTTCTACCCTGCTCCCCCATTATGTGCTGCATCCATCCAGAGCCCCCAAGTTCTACTTTTCATTACCTCATTTGAACCCTACCAGTTCTCGTAATGCAGATCTTTGCAATGTGGGCCTCAAAACTCCTTACAAAGTACAATAAATTGTCTGTTAAACTAAATGAATTAATAAGGTGCTTGCTATAGTCTAGGGTTTGATTCCCTCAGTTTCCATTTGCCTTCTGTGTGAGTATAACCTGATTAAAATACATACATACATAAAATAAAACAAGCCCAAGTCACACACAATTTTCTATGTTACAGCAGCCTGACTTCAAGCTTCAGAGAAAACGACATGCAGTGTTGTCATTTGTACATGAAGTGCATGTTTACACCTCATGCACTAGGTGCATGTTATTCCTTGAAGGTGAAAGATGCACATCCATGGTCTCCGCCAGAAGTCATTCAAACAGTGAAAAATCCTACATCTTTCACCCCTTGACACAGAAGAGCTGGCAGATTGCTGTGCCATCTTATTCCTCTCAAAATTTCCTGTTTCCCATGTTCATCAGTAAAAAAGGGTAACTGGCATTATATTCAGATGCTTTACCTCTATGTCAAGTGGGATTAGTAAGAATTAAAACATTTAGGTGAGCTTTCAGTAATGATGAATAATTGACAGTCCATATGTTTAAATGTTATTTTTTAACCAGACAGTACTGTTTGTAAGCCAGCTGTATGTTGAAATTAAATATTAATACAGTAGTGTTTAATTTGTAAAAAGAGAGGAGTAATAGTACTGTGATTCCTTTTATGTTTTAAGAACAGAAAGATCTCACTTTATATACATTTTGTTTACACAGGATAAAGCCAAGTTTTAATAGCTTTCATATAAGAGAACACACTTGAGCAAAGTAAGGGGAATAGTCACTCTAAGCTGAATTTCACAGACTTCAGGTGTAGGAAACTTGGGCCTTTTCAAGGTCAAGGTAATTCCAGTATGGGAGAATCCGAGGAATCCTGAATACTTTTGTGGTGTACTGCTGCTGAAATGAGGGGGGGGGGGGGACTCCAAAGTTATGTCTGTAATTACCTGTGCAAGTTCTGGTAATAGAAATATGGATGCTGTCTGCTTTGAGAAAATCTTGTAAAAGACATTTATTGGTTATACTAGGGAAAGCCCTGGCAGAAAAAAAAATCGATGGTCCGTAAAAAAAAAAAAATAAAAAAAAAAAATCGCTGCTTTTTTGATTTCACCATTTTGAATAAAAAGGGTCGATTAAACAGCGTTCACTATTTTAAGCATTTGCTAATTTAATAGGAACCCTGTAGTCATGTGCTGATGTATGTGGTATATGAAAGAGATAAGCAAAAGTCATGCTACTCTGACATTCTACTACTGGGGACTTATAATAGCTGAGGATTCATAACTGCACATTGGAATCTGTCCTTTCAGTGTACGTTTGTAACTGCTGAAGCCCATTTATTATACACAATATAGATTTCCCTCTGTTGTTATAGGTGTCTCTTCCTTTGAGGCCCCAGTGATTTTTTTTTATAGATTCATAGGTAAATACTAGCTATCGGTTTGCAGGTGTTACAAATCTAGCTAAACAGAGGTCATTATCAAACCCTCTACCTAGTATTTCTGAAGTGACATCCTTAAACATTATGGCAACCTCTATCTCTGTTTTGTCATCTAATTTGTTCAGTCTGTGAACTCATTTTAATTCTTTGTACTAGTTTCTTCAATGACATGTTGCTTCTGTAGTTATAATGTCTCCATATTGTGCAGTTATGTAAAGATTGAGTTTCTATTATCCTTTTCAATGTATTAGCCATCTGCAGTGTGCCGTATATCTATGAACCTCACGCAGGGTGACATTGTTAGTGAAATAAGAGATAGCGGCTCTACGGTTCAGTGTATTAAAGAGAGATACATTTGTGAATGACGTATTTTATATTGTCAAGAAAAGTCAGAAAAGTATATTAACTGATGGTTAGCACTAATTGTTGCAGAAAGTCTTGCTTGAATTCTAAATAATGCAGCTTCATATTCAACAGTGAGTTTGATCAGTGACCCATTTATGGAAATGAAAGTGAGGGGGGCTTAAATGGAAAGTCTTCATCCCTTAGAATTGGTAATGCTATTTAATCAACTTTTATGTAATTATATCCTCCTAATCACATTATAAAATGTACTGTATGAAAGACTGTGTGTAAACACACACAAACACACACACACGTAAGGATCTACTTCAGTAGACCAAAAGTGCACTTAACCTACCTTCAGATAGCTGAGATGAAAAGGTTGACAACTGCAAAACACCAACATTCCAGGACACTGATATCCCTCTCCAGGTAAGTAACCACATGGCCACCCTGTTGAACTTTTCCCCTTACCCCTCAGTAGTGCGATCTTGGAGTTGCTGTATTTAGTTAGGGTGTGTGCGTGTGTATGATGCAACCCCCCCACATGGGTGGGTTTACTTTCCTTTGGTTTTACCATTTTTTCAGAATGACCAAGCAGTTACTTACCTGGAGTGGAAAGTCTGTGTTCCGGGATGTCTGGTACGTGAACCTTTGGTCTACTGAAGAAGATTATATATACACACACACCCACAATCTTTCATACAATGCATTTTAAAATGTGATGAGGATACAATTCTACATATATATATCTATCTATCTCTATATATATATATATATATAGTTTTATATATAGTTATATATATATATAGTTATACATATATATATTTATATATATTTAAATTTATATATATATTTATATTTATATATTATATATATATAATATGTATATATATATATATATATATATATATATATATATATATATATATATATATATATATATATATATATGAAAATCAGTAAAGCATACTTTGACAAATACATCAAAATCACTTTTTATCCAGCACAGTCTGCTCTCAGAAAAGCAGAGTAGCCATAATGAATAAAATATAATTTTCAAAGTAAAGTATATTTGGCATAAATGCATTTGTAGCATTAAGTACAGATCGTCATCTAAAGAATAAACACACTCAACTAAACGTGAACAAGGTAATCCCATATCCATATATGGCATTAACATTTAATGGTGTTCTATCAGATTTTTGTCCAAGTCCAAAGCAAAACTAAGATATTAAGTCACTGCAAATAGAATGAGTTGGCCTTTAGTGTTACCAAAAATGGTAGTAAGCCAAGTGATGCCAGCTCTACAATGTGCAAACTGATTGTACCTTATACAGTAGAAACAAAAGCCATACAAGTAACTTAATATAAATAAAAAAGTCTATCGTTAACCAAATGTTTTACATATCACAAAAGCAGGAAGTAAGACAACATTTGAAAAAGGGATTTTTTGAGCAAGAAAGCAAAAAATATTTACTATTTCCCATTCAATGACACATGCTGAGAATAAAGCCATGGGGCATTGAATGGTTCAAACTAGAACTACTAGAAAATGAAATTGTGTTGTCAAATTATAAACATTCTCTCTCTGTCACACGCACACGTATACACACACACTGTTCTTAAGGAAAGAAAAACTTGTTCCATAGCCTTGAAAACCACTGTATGATGCGTCTCCCAAAATTTTTCAATACTGGTATTTTTAGCATTCAATTCTCTAATAGGATGATAACTTCAATGAGGCATAATAGACATATGCAAAGGTTTCTTCTAAGTTATCTGTAAGAAATGGCATTTGCTAATGCATTTAATGTAATTTGATTTTATTTATTGCATTTGTGGGAAAGTTGGAGTTAAAACACCATTTCAGAGGTGCTCTTGGGAGAAAAGCTCTATATGTATTAGTTGGAACAGGAATTAACGATTCACTAGAAGCATTTAGAAGACAATATAATATTGTTGCCTCACAGCAACAGGTTCTCCTGTTTGATTCTCTGCTGGAGTGCCTTCTGTGTGGAGTCTGCATGTCTTCCCCTTGGTCGAGTGTCATTCGAAAGACATGTGTGAATGGCCGTGCCTTCACTGAAGGTTGGGTGTCGGGCTGGCAACTCCGCACCATAAAAAAAAATCTACTGCCAATCGTTAGCGGACCGGAGTTCCACTGTGGCGACTCCTAACCGGAAAAAGACAAACAACAACATATTTTATAAAACTATTAGATCTCACTTTAGCTTTATAGACTCCTCTTATTGGAATTATTCCACTAAAATAAACAGAAGAATTTACTACTAATAACAAAAAGCTCTTTGAAGTCAGCAGGAAGAACAACAGCCTCTCCCTATTGAAGACTTTATACATGGCAGTTCCTAAATAGGTGTTTTTTGATGCCTCACAGAATTGCAAAAATATATAACAAGTATACCATAAAATGCTGGAGGTGTGTAAATAAGTAGACGCTGATTGGTTCCATATGATTGTCACTTGTGAAATGGTATCCTCATTTTGGAATGAATTTAGAAAATTCTGTAAGACCTTATGGAAAGATAACTGCAACGTCTCTGACTTTCTCATCTTGTTTAATGTACCAGTTCCAGAAGTTGTACCTAAAACGCAAATACATATGTTATGGTTAATTCTAGCTGTAGCAAGGAAATCTGTAACAAAGAACTGGAAATCTGTGCATCCTCTCTCATTTAAGAATGAATTTATTTATTTAACCAAACCACTATGTGTTAAAGAAATCTCTACCATAAAGCTGTAAAACAAAAAACTCAACACACAAACTAATTGTTTGGGAAAAATTACGTTCTTTACTGGAGAAATATTGAATGTCTTCCTTATTGTGTGTGTGTGTATATATATATATATATATATATATATATATATATATATATATATGTTTCTTTCAGCTTTTCCCGGTTAGGGGTTGCCACAGCAGAACTCCGGTCCGCTAATGATTGGCAGTAGATTTTGACATGCTGGCTTCTTGCCGGTCCTAATGCACAACCTTCAACGAAGGAACGCCCATTCACGCATGTCACCACACAGAAGATGCTCTAACTGAGAATCGAACTTGCAACGTCTAACTGTCAGGTGACAACACTACCGCAGCACCACCACTGCATATATATATATATATATATATATATATATATATATATATATATATATATATAATGTGTGTGTGTGTATAAAGTTTTTGCAATGGACTGTGTATATAGTTTTACAGTTATAAATGTAAATATCTGTTTATTCGTTATTAAAAATAAAAACATTTTTGATAAAAAAAGACAATACATATTTCAGTATAGCAGAAATGTACTTTCCACTACAAAACATAATTTAAATACAAATAAAAACAAAAGTCAGAAATATGTAACTATACAAACCATGTATTTACTTTCAATTATAGGACTGTAGGTTGACCAAAGGCAAAAGCAGGAAACTAGAATGCATGTTTACTAGTAAGTTACGGGGACTGTAGGCAGACATAAGTAGGAATGTGTATAAGTTGGGTGCAGTGATTTGAAGAAAAAAGGATCTAGAAAAGAAAACTGTTAGAAATTATTTCATAACAGGAATTTGCACATACCTCTAGATTTAAAGAAACTCAGAACAATGTGAAAATTTATTTTTTAAAAAGGAATCGATTAGTATTAATGTCTGATTGCTTTGTAAAAGGAAAATCAAACTCCCCACAATATTTAATGAAGAATATAAGTTGGATGAATCTGCTAGCAAGTTAATATTGTCCATCAGTATGAAATTAAATGAATTTGTTGATAATGAATGAAGGCGAAAAGAACAGTGTTCCCCCATTATATGAATATATCATTATTTACTGAAGGTCGATTGAAATGCAACGGAAGCTTGTCTAAGCTATATAAGTCAATTGTAGATAATAAATTTGATGCAGAATACTGGAACTTTTTAGATAGTGGTGATTTGTGTGACCCAGTAGATGGTAGGAATAAAGCTTTGATACCTAAATCAGTTAGTCAAACTTCAAGTTTATACTGGAACTTTTTTTTCTGTAAACATATATACATATAATGTTTATTACTCTATGTAAAATCTCTGAGTTTATTAAAATAACTTTAGTTTCCTGGGGATGTAGTAAAGATGTAAAAGCTGATTGGACACGCATGTTTATGGATTGTGAAAAATTAAATGTATATTGAGAAGCGATAAGTAAGCTTTTTAAAGAGTTATGGTCTGATTGCTCTTTAACTAGATCAGTAATACTAATGAATGTTCCACTTCCTGTGTCTGTAAAAGTACAAGAGCAAAGACTCTCTTGGGCTCCCTTGGCATTTGACTTAAAAGTTAGTACAAAAAACTGGAAATTGAGCATAGTTCCTATGTTTGAAGAATTTTAAAATTTAATGAAAATACTATGTAAAACTAAAAACGATTTATCAGAATATGATCTATAAATCATACTGAAACCTTTGTATTGAGATAACTTTGAACTGTTGCTATTAAAATACCAAGATTGTTAATGTGTTAATTGTATAATATTACCTTGATGACTCAACTGTTTTCCTATCATTGTATAACAATGTGTGAAGTTAAAGTTCTTCCTTTACATGTATATATTGTAAATATGTTAATACAATTTTTTTTTTTAATTTCTAAACAAAAAAAAAAAAAAGAAAAGTTGGACCGAAAAGCAAAAGGTTTTGCTAGAAGTTAGTCTAGGGTAAAGGGTGCTATTTTTTTTGTAGGCTTTCCTGAGTAGTTAGATGAGCATAACTGGTGTCATTTTCCTGTACTGCTCTACTATTCTTGCTTTGTAGGCTATCCAGTGAAGGAACACTAGCAGAGAGATTTTTTTTTTAACATGAGGTTTTAAATGAGTTTTGAATGACAACTCCGTAAAGTTATTGCCTCTTGAAGAAAGGAATGGTTTTCCAAATTTTGGAAACAAAAGTAGAGAAAAGAGAGCAATCTACTGAGATGTTAGTTTTATTAAGCAATCAATAATGCCCAACAAGGGTGTGTGTTGTTGTGGTAGTAACTTCCACCCAGGTGTGTTCTGAGGCCCAACACCACAGGCAGAGGGTCTCTACACCCCAGGAAGGGCATTATTTCCAGGATAACACACACCCTGAAAGGCATTATTACACTCAGAGAATGGGCTGTCTGTAAAATTAGGTTTTACTTACGTTTCTTATTACTATATTTGTTTATTTTTGATGTAAAATAGTTCCTCCGCCTTAGGTTTCATACTTGCTGTACTATTGTTTATTGTGTTGAGGTAACATTTTACATCCGAAATATAACATTTTAAAAAAATATCCAGATGTTTATTTTTTGGTCCCTTACTCCTAAAATGTTTGGTTTGTTGCTAGTCATTGGCTATTGACGTTACTAAATAATGACATACATTTGAGTTTCAGAATTTTAGTTCCTTCAGAAAATTCATGCCAACACTAATGCTTTTATTTAAGCAAGTTTGTAACTTTATAGGAGCAATAATTAAAATCTGTTCCTATTTTTTGAGCCTTTGTTCCCACTTTATTTTAGGCTTTATCCAGATTTCTTCATTTGAAAGGTCCAGAGGTAAGCAAACCTCTTTACTGCTGCTGCCGACGCCAGTGGTCAATATCACTTGCGCTCTCTCACATGCACATACACATATACCCCAGTTCAGAAAATGCATGCTAACATAAATCATATAAAATATGTTCATATTTTTAGCCTTTGTCTCATGTTTATTTTAGGCTTATCCAGATACCTTGATCTAAGAGCATACCTCTCAACTGTACAGATTTTTGCCTCATATTTTTTGGGTCTGTTTCTCAAAAAAAAAAAAGAAAAAAGGTTTTTTTCATAAATCACTGGGGTGATATAAAGATTGATGTCCCTAAATCATGATATGCATTTGGGTTTCAGACTTCATATCCTTCAGAAAATGCATGCCAACACAAAACATGTTAATCTAGCGATGTTCTAAGTTTATAAGAGCAGTATTTAAAATATGGTATTTCTTAGCATTTGTCTTCCCATTATGCCCGGCTTTGTCCAACATGATCAAGAGGTATGGAAACCTCAGCTGCTGCTGCTGACAGGCAATTGCTCGATAGCTCTCACTTACAACTCTCTCTCTTTTACACACACACACACTCTCTCTCTTCTGCTTTCATGCATTCATACACATGCACACACACACTTTTTCTGTTTTGCTCAGTCGATCTCTATTATTCTCATACACACACACACATGCTTTATTTAATTTTCTTGTCTTTTTATGTTACACTTGCTAAACAGCAAAAGTGCTGCTTACGAACAATAAAATAATGGCGGCCTTTAGATTTTTTTTCAGTCCATCTGCCATGAAGCGGCTGACTCATTTTTCAGTGGGCATTACTTGTATGTTAACTCTCTGCTAGAGAGCATTTCTTCTCCAGTCAGGGTGTGAGGTCACCCACTCTCTAATACACAGTAAGCATTTGATGAAGGAATACAGGAATCTGGCTGGAGTGTAGGGCTAATTGATGATGTGAAGATAGACATTTGTCTGGTTTATGGATGGGACTTTGAATAATGAGGAGCTGGGAGTATCTTAGATTGTGAGGACATATAATGATTAGTCCAGTAAGGAAGATTTGCAACAAATTTCACCATCATTTGTAAAATTGTTATAGCATTCTTTAACTTGATGAGCAGTGTGATTTGTACATTCGTAAACATGGATGCACGGAGTAAGGGGATCTGGGCAGGAGGAGGAAGGGGGCAATATGTTTTCTTGCAGTGTCTGTCAAAGAAGGTTTCACTCTGCAAATGTAGAATATTTTTTGGTATTTTTTAAATTATATTTTGTGTGGTAGTGAAATTTCAGATTTGTGTCTATGTATACACCTAGATGTTTGGCATATGAAACAACATCAATGTTTGTACTGTCTGTACAGAAAAAAGCAATTTTCTGATATTTAGATTTTGTAGGAAAAAATAATTAGTTTGGATTTTGTGGGGAGCGAGAAATAGTTGTGATTTTGTTAGGTAGGTTCCTTTTCAAGTAAAGCAATAGTGGGTTATTTTTTACGTTTTTTTGGTGGAGCAGATTAGAATGGGAGCCACCATATATGGTACTATGGAGGTATTTTAGGTTGTAGTATAGAGGTCATTGATGAAAATGTTAAAGTAAAGGGGGCAAGAATGCATGCATGAGGACACTGACATTTATGGGGGAGAAAAAGGGAGAAGGCATTTTGTCAGTTAACTGATTATAATTTATTGGAGAGAGAGAGCCAAGGCTCCAGGACAGTGAGGAGTTACTGAATCCAAAGTAAGAGGTTTTAAAGGAGACTATGATAAGAGATGGTGCCAACAGCTCTAGAGAAGTCAAGAAAAAGGGCTGATGCAAGGTTTTCTTCATTTTTGCTCATACTGACTGAATTAATGAAGTTTAGGAAGACTGGTGATATTGCGGTAAAGGCAAAACCCACATTGAGATGGAAACAGGAAAGTAAATTATATGATGCAACTAAGTCGCAGATTCTGTACCCATTTTTCTAATACTTTAGGTGAGTTAGGGAGTTGTGTGGGGCTATCATTTATGAAGAAGTAGGATACAGCATTGTTTTTCCAGTGAGAGTATGGTAGAATTCTTTGATAATGTTATTTATTAAGATGAATATTTGGAAGGTTATTGCTTAGGATAAAATTTTGATACGTTTGTCTTTGCTGGTAGATTGTCAGATGCTTTGAATGAGGGTTTTAATTTTAGAAGTCGTCCTTTAATGGTTGTAGTAGGGACAGTTTGAAAAGAGAATGTGTAAGGATTTTTGACAGATTCCTCTGGAATTTGTAGAGTTGGGGTGCCTAAGTTATTGAGTAAGGAGGAGAGTGAGGTAATAAAATGGGAATTTTTTTCGAGTCTTTGTCATAGCCTGTTGTAGGAGAAGGTTGTGTAGAATGATCAGGATTTAGGAGCTGATTTGTATGACTTTTGTCTTGCTATATTTGGAGGCTTGGAGATTAGTGTAAAAGATTTTCTTATCAGATCTTGTACAGTATTTGACCTAGTTTCTGAGTTCTCTTGAAGTCCAAAGGTTTGAGTGTGATTTAATCATAGACAAAGTTTTCAGGGTTTATCCCTGTGTTTTTATGAGTTGTTTAGTTATTTTGGCTGGCCAGGGGAAGAGGTTGGCTTTAAATTCATTTTGTTCCCAGTGGTGCAAGTTCATTTAAGATTTATTTATTATTGGTTCACCAGGTAATTGGCAAGTATACTGTTTTCAGCTATGACCTGACCTTAGAATACAAAATGCATCACATTATAATCAACAATATTCTATACAAAATGAGTGCATAGCAAAATTCAGAGCATAGTAAGATTGAATGCAGATTGGGTAATGTTCAAGATCCGGAGTGTGTTGAGAAAAAAATATATGCAGAATGCAAGCTAAGATTTATATAACATACAGTGCAATCATAAATATTACTTAACATTGCTACATAGATGTGAAATATTTGCATAGAAGATGTCACTTTAAGTGGCTAGAAAAGTTTATTAAATGTATTCTATTATTCATGATATGGGATGGTAAGTTACCTAACTGTTGCCATGGCAGCAGTTGCAGATAGATTCAGTAAAGATATTTTGTTTAAGTGCATTTTTGATGCTTTTAATGGTTTCTATATTTTTGACATCAGTAGGCACGTGGTTCCAAGTAGCATTTCCCAGTCTAGAGAAGAGTACCTGACCTCCAGCTGTTCTAAATGTGAGGTATACTAGAGAGAAACTGTTGTTGTGTAGTAATGAGTACCTAAGGGTTGACATGTAAAGGTAGTTTCACTCTTAAAGGGGTGCAGTGACCATATTTTGGCACCTTGTAAATTAAAGTACTTAAAAGAAAAGTGGTCCTATGAGGCACTGAAATCCATTTGAAATTTTTTAGGCAGTTGCGTATCTGGGGGTTTACTAATGGAATTAATTTGCAGATTTATTACTCGTCAGTTTGCATTCTGAGAGTATTGTATCTGAATGTGTTATGAGAAAAGAAGGCCATATTCAAGTTTGAGTATTAAAATATTTTTAGCAATCGACCTATGAGCAGCAGGTAAAAGAACGTGACTGATCTTGTAACCCAGTTTTAATTGAGCAAGGACTTTGTTGTAGAGTCTGTATGTGTGGTAAAAGAAATCGTAGGGTTGAGTTTCCTAATCGAACTCTGGTAGAACTTCATCTAGAGAGAGAGGGATATTTCAGCTGATTCCATTTTACTTGTTTTAGCTTAGAGATTAGAGTAGCTTTATTGAAGTGTGATAGATTTCAGATTAATTTGATGCGTATTTGTTGATTATGGAGACTTTTCCTTCTGATGGTGATGAGGTGTTCACTTAGCAAGTCAACCAGGATGACTGAGAAGGCATTTCTGTCATGGGATGAATTTGTAATCAAGTGCATTTATCATAGTTTTTATTCAAATGAGTGGGTTGAGAAATAAGTTGCAGCAGGCTGCATACGTTTATAGAATTTACAAGATTGTTGGATGAGACTTGAGAACCAATTGTTGTCAAAAACCACCCAGAATTATTTTCTTGAGGGATGTTAGAAGAGACCCATCATAAGAAATCTTCTCCAGTACTGATGATATAATTTTAGTATTTTTCTAGTAATGAATCCTTGTATATAGTCATGTTTTTGCTGGTTTGTTTAAAGATTACAAAATTGCTTCCCTACAGTTTCCTGAGCCCCAATTCCCCAATATTCCATTCCCTGAGCCCTATTCCCTCATGCCTAACCTACTGATTATTGCTTTTGGTAGGAAGTCACTGCCAGTGCAGTTTATAACTGCGCCCACAGTGATGCCTTCATTTTGGTAACTTTGTTGTGTTCAAGAAAACAATGAGTTGGTGTGCATAGGCTTGGTTTGTTTGGGGGTGTCTTGCTGTCTACAAGTGGGTACACAGAGGCTAGCCCCTTAGAAAATACACTTCCTTTTGAGTTTCTTTGGTGAGAGTGGTAACATGAACACTTGAGTTCCATTTCTTGACTTTTCCAGGAGTTAAACCTTGGAAATTAGTAGATAAAGAGCCATAAAACATAGTGCTGTGTTTAATAACAGGTCAGCTCAAATGACAGAGACATGAAGATTGTAAAATGGTCTTACCAAGTCGTGGAATAAGACTATAGAACATGCCCTTTTCAGACTTTGATAACTATAAATTGATAATAGTTTAAATTGCTATCTAATATTGTTACTAGATCTTCAATGATGGTGTTTAGCATGTGTTTTGATCACTTAATTTTTAAACATGTTATGTCCTTCAGCCATGTCTCCATATGCTGCACTAGATGACATTAAACATCAGCTTCTTATTATCGCTTTAGGTATGTATCATTTCTGGACAATCTAGAAGAACTCTGGTATGTTTTATCAAAGTAAATATTTGATTTAGTTTGTACTAGTCAGTATGCTTTATCAATATGCCTAGTCCCACTTTTATATCTGAGAAGAATGTTAGAGAGTCCTGTGAGTAACCAATGTAGCACTCATTGGTATGGACAGATAATACTCCACCATGAATTTGTTTTGTTTGTGTTTTAACCATTGACTTGTGTATAAACTGACAATGTGTACAAAGACAAGCTTTTATCTTTTTTATTTTGTATTAAGTTTTCAGTGTTTTCAACTTTGTTGGCATTTAATGTGCTGCTTGCTTTGTATTAGTCGTTTTCACAAATTTAATAAGAATGCACTCTGATTCCAATTCTTTTAGGCACATTTTCTTGTTTATATGGAGGTTCCTAGTATTTGCGGCTTCAGATTAGCCATGCAATTAGTTTTCTTCTTTTGTCAATGTTTGATATCTATATTATATGCAAGACATATCTTCAATTTGTTTTGCATTATTCTTTATCATGTGAATCTGTGTGAAGACTTAATATTTTATTATTAATTTTACATAAAATGATGAAATTGCAAAAGTACAAACACAAATATTTAGGTGAAACAGAGAAATGCCAAACATAAACAAAAACATAATTATACAACTCAAGTACTAATAGAAAAAGGCGCAAAATCACTTATACAAATAAGTATAGTGTTAAGAAGTGGATTTTTTTTAATTTATTGACATTTGATTACTGGGAAAGTCCAACTGGGTAGAAGCTCATTTTCAGTAGAGGCTCAGGGAGAAAATCTCCAGATTATAAAACGTTTTGTTTATAACAATTTTACAATCTTCAGAAGTAAAACAAAAACATTTGCAGTTTAATTATAACAAATTAGACATAATATAAAATGACTGGTTAAAATCAATACAAGGTGTAAGACGATAATTTGATATTTAGAGAAACTTTAAGACAGTCTGTAGAGAAAGTACAGGTAAATTAGTCTAATACATACAGGAACTGCAATATGAGGTGAGGGAAAAACAGGCTTATGGTTTATTTAGATAGAAAGTCAGAGAAGAGAATTAGCAGTAAGGAAGTAAGTGAAGAAGGGGAGAGTAAGGAGGTATAAGGAATGAAAAGATAGCTATTCACATTTAGGGATATAGTTTATCTTGGATTTGAGCAGGAACAGAGCCAGATTTTGGATAGGAAGTCTTTCAGAGTAGTTTTGAAAAATGGAAGGGAGGTTATAGACCTGATGGATACAGGTAAAGATTTCCAGGCCTTAGCAACCTTGTAGGAGTACAGACATTGCCCACCAGATTTTCTAGGCTTGTAGACAGGAGTTTTTGCTCACTGCATTGCAATTACCCATTGGGCACGTAGATGTGTAGAATGGTTTTTAGTGCTGGACAAGCAGATGGATGCTGGATAATTTTATAGGTGGTAAGAAGCTGTGTATATATTAGTTGATGCGACAGTTCTAACCAGTTTAGGCTTTTCAGTGCTATACAGTGGTGGGTTCTAAAAGAGGTATGTGCTGCAAATTTAGCAGCTTTGTTATAGTATTCAAGTTTTAATTTTATGAAGCCTGAAGGTTAGTATGGATGGGAGCACATAAAAAAGAGTGGAGAGGAGTAGTGGCAAGTGTAGCTTTAGTTGCATCAGTAAGAAAATAGTTGGCTCTGTAAAGCATCCCTAATGTTTTATGAGTTTTTATTATGCATTTTTGTATATGCAGGTCAAACGTAAGATTATCATCTGCTATCACGCCTAATGGCTTGTTATGAGAAATGACTTCAGTGGTTGTAGTATCAAGAGAGAGGACTTCAAATTTTGCTTTTTTGTGAGAGAGGTATTTGGGGAAAAAGTAGTACTTTGGTCTTTTTTGGGTTGAGCATGAGTTGTGAGTTAAGAAGCTATGTTTCAGTGGCTGCTAAAGCTTCCTGAGTAATTTTTTGGAGGTGTACAATGTTGTCAGATATGCAAATGAGAGTGGAATCATCTGAGTGTTTCGTAAGGGGGGGCATGTTGTGTGCAAGTATAGATGGTGTTGGTGAAAATGTTAGAGGAGGGGGGACCAAGGCTATAGCCATGGGGTACACCGGAGGTAAGGAGAGAATGTGGAGTGCCATTTTATTGACTGATACTTATTAGGCAGGAAGTTTTAGAAACACAGAAGGGTAGGCTGAGAGACACCTAGTGAGGACATTTTAAGTAGAGGTTTGGTGTGACAAACTGTGTAAAAGGCTTTTGACAAGTCTAGAAATAAGGAAGTGACTAGTTTGCAATTATCTCTTGCTTTATTGACAGTATCTATACAAAATAAACACAAACGGAATGCAGACAACTGAAGGTTGGTCTTTAACAGCAAAAATGAACCAGGTAAAACACCGTCCAACCACCATGGTGCGTAGCATAAACTTTAATAAAAAACAAGAAACATATATCAGATTAAAACAGGAGCTTTCGCACTTAATGTGCTTGTTCAGATCTCAAGAAACAGTAGAGGCTAAGGCTTTTAAAACAACTTACAGTGAATAAAAAACTAAGGTGGGTAAAATATTCGGTCACATAATGGCCGAACTTTCAAAGCTGACTAAAAGGATATTCCCATTGACCCCAGGAAATTTATCTGCTTGGAGACTTGCTAGCCACTTCGGTTCAGCTAATTCAGTTTTGATGACAATGTCACCATCTCTTACATTATGCTTAATAACTTCTAATACCATAAAAGTAAAAGAATGGCCTTCATTATTACAAATGTCTTTACATAAGGGATTCAATAAGTTCTTCCTCCTAATATCACCAATGTGATGAAATACATAATCTTTTAATAGCCTGTTGATGTAATCTACATAAAATGCCTTAAATATTCTACAACTAACCAGGTAAACCAGATTACAAGATTTGCTGTCTGTGTAAAATCTATAACTACCCTCCTTTTGGTTTTAGGGTATACAAAAACATTACTGCAAAACATCAAGCTGACAGAGTTGGAGAGAATTGCAATATATTATTGAGTCGTGGTACGATGAAAGATGGCACAGTAGGAGGAAAAGAGTAGAAATAAGTTGTAGAGTAGCATAATTAAGTACTTTAATCTATATTTTATAGCTGTTAGGAAGTGGGGATGTAGCAATAAAGAAGGAATCAAGAAATGGCAAGACAGTTGGAGATTAAGTGCTGGTGGATTCTGAAAGCTGGTAAGGACAAGTGTTTTCTGTAGAAAACGAAAGGTAGAATGTCCTGGTATCTTCTCTGGGATCTAAGGAATAGAGGAGTATTAAAGGTGAGTGTAATAATGTAGTCAAAATAAGTAGAAATGAGGGTTTGTGTAAAGAAAAAGATACAATGTGGGCTAGATAGGTAATATTAGTGAGGGTTGTGATTATAAATGGATATAGTGCAAAGCAGTATGTGAGGGAGAAAGATAGTTGGGAATGGGGCTAGAAACTAAATAGAGATAGGGAAGTAGGAAACGACGAACAGTGCATGTATAGAAATAGTATGGTCATTCGGGAGGGTTTTGGAATAAGAGTCAAGTAAAATATATAATATAATTTTTATAGTGAAATGTATTATACAGTCACACATGCACATATTAAGCAAGAAAAATAGATGGTGCTTCCTTCTAGGATACTAGAACCAAGAGGAATGTTATTTTCTTTCCTAACATCATAGTTGAATAGACCCAAGTATTTAGAAATGGCTACTTAAATAAGGTTTTGACTTGCAACTGAGCTTCTATTAAGGTTCCAAAAAATCTCTTAAATTTTAAATTGTGATTAAAGAGCTATCTGTTATCAGATGACACATGTAGATACTGTGGCTTATTGGAAAAGTTACAGTACTTGAGTACTATTTATACTTGAATTAGGCTTATTCATATAAGCAGCAAAAAGAAAAATTTGCCTAATTTCTGTATTAGTTTTTCTTCGCATCTAATATAAAACATTTTCAGAAATAAGGACGTTTAGGGAAATCAGTTGATATATCTGAAAAAAAATGACATACCTGAAAGCTCTATTCATTCTGGAGCTGTTGTGCTAATGGCTATGATTTATAATGGAGAATAACCCAACAAAAAGTAAAATGGTCAGGCAATGAAAATTATTTAGCCATACTTGAGACTTTGTAATAGAGAAGATTTGGAAGCTTAAAATACCCTTTAACATGAGCCCACCAGGTTGTTGAGTATAATCTGTTAGTTTTACTATAGGAATTTTAAATAGCTGTATTTACAGATTTGAAAAACAAAATCTAGCGAAATGCAAGAGGGGATTATAGCACAAATGGAATAGCCGAGCAAAAATATCCATTATGGTTATGGAAGATCTTACTAAGAGACCAGTTTTAATCTTTTTATAACAAAATAAAAGTGCATTTAAAGAACAGCTAAAGTATGTGGTCTTTATATTACTCTTGTATATTAAATCTTTTCAGAGATGAATTGAGAGAATGGTTTACTATTACAAAAGGCATCCTAAAAGCAAAAAATACAGTTCTCCAATTGAGTTCACAATTAGCTCTGCTCTAATAGTTTATTACTTGTAGTAGCCTGGGGATGGTAATATTTTGTTTTCTTAAATTATAGCACAATATCTGTTAATGAGAGAATGTTAATCTTTAGATTGTCAAGTGTTTACAACATGTTTTCTAGGATTAATTTGTATCTTGTTGAGTAATGGTTTGAATGAAAACATGAAAGGTTTGGGTGACTGAGGGTGGTCTTACTTTGTTGTCATCCTTTTGGCTTTTGTAAATTTGACTGAATTTTCAAGACAACTTGCTTAGCAAAAACCCAATTTGCTTAGCAAAAATCCAAAAACATTTGGTTAAATAGTTGTAAAAATAGGATGATTCTTGTAAGAACAGCTGTTGATTTTGGGATGAAAGTTTTCTGATAGATATTTGTCTGATATACCATGTGACTTATTATGGTTAAATAATCTTAACAGCATTGGAACAAGTTGGTGTATAGATTCTGTATAAAACCCACATGGGCCTGGAGTTTTACTTAGTTTAAATGAATACATTGCATCTAATATTTCATGAAAGGAAAAGTCATAATTGAACAGATGAACCTTTTCTTCTGAAATAGGATTCAGAGCAAAATTATTTGGGAATCTCAATGTATGTATTAATATGATAAAAAGTTATAAAAAAATATGTATATTCATAGAGGTATCATGTAATGCTGATGAAATATGATTACATACATAACTTATTTTCTTATATAGACACATTCTACTTTCAAGCAAATAAGAGGGAAAAGTAATCCATTCCACGAATTTGACTCCTACACATTCTGTGAACAGGGATTGGTTGGATGTTGAAATGTTTGCAAATGATGATCAACATTAAAAAAAGCTTTTTTTTTTTTTTTTTTAAGGAATGACATTTTTGTTCTTTCTTCAGAGTGAATATTTGAGAAAATTTCATCATAGAAAATCAGTTTTCTATGTTCAGATATGTTGCTTTACAGTTACTTTGGCAGTGCCGATCTATTATCAAAGGAGAATTTGCTCTTCAAGCAGTTGTGAATTCTACCTGAAATAAGAAGTTATTAATATTTTGGATCAAAAAGATATTTTGAAATGAATTAAGAAATGGTCACAAAATGCTTTCACTTCTAAGTGATAATTGAGGTTGAAGCTTTAAAGCAATTTGAAGATAAGAAAAATATCCTTAATAATGAGCTGTATGAGGTTGAGAAAAAAATGAAGGTATTGTTCTAGAAGAAATAAAAGTTGAAGTATTATGCTTAGGATGTGTAGACGAAGTCCCAAGTTTATTTAATGGTGAATCAATGGGTATGTTCTAGTCATGCTGTCTAATTGCATCATTATACTTAAACATGGGTATGTAGTGAAATAATTGCTTAAAATTGGGAGGCAACACCAGTGCCATGTTGAGAAAAATCTGAGTATTCTACAAGTTTTCTCATGTTTCAGCAACTCCATAAAACACTATTCAAACAACTTTCTTATAACCAAAGTGATGCTTACGTGTCTTTTGTTTTGTTTTGTACCAGTTCATTACTACCATCCTTGTGAATGTAAACAATATTATAAATAAAGGTTTAACTGGTATATCCATAATCCTACACAGTGCATATCCTGATTGATTTTCTAGGCCCATACAACTGGCCAATTTTATTTAGTGCAGATTTTGTCATTTCTTTTTTGATAATACAGTACCTACCATTCACCCTAACAGATTACTTTTTTTTTTTAGAAACATTATGACATGTAGAATTCATGTTAACATACTAATTAAAGACTTTAGCCATATTCAATGGGGTCTGTAGTCAAGTGCTATATTATATTACTGGGCACACTAAATTATGTTTCAATTTGCATTTCACATATAAAAAAATTGTTTTTCTGCTTTAGAGGTAAAGAATGCTTATATTGTGCTTTCTAACGCTGTCTTATCATTTTGATATTTCTACATAATTCATTAAAGGTCTTTATTTCCACTAGTCATACATTTCACATAAACTCAGGAACTACATTTAATTTTATACTAGTATACAGTGTTTATAATTGTGCCATGTTGTTTGACTTCCAATTACTTTTTCCCCTAATACACCTCTCCAATGTCTCAAAACAAGCTAATTTAAATCTATACCAACAATAGTGTCAATAGTCTCCCAGTTTTAGCAATGTTACATTCTGTTGTTATGCTGCTCTTTATAGTATCAAAATCTATTCTTAAGACTTCAGATTACTATTAGATATGCTATACAAATAAGGTATGTTGACTTAAATGGATGAAGTGTTCTCTTTGACCCATTTCACCTAAATTTATGTAAAAGCAGAAATGGCAAAAGGCAAGAGAATGAATGTCCAAGCTGAGACTGCTTATCTTTCTCTAAGGTGGGGAGCAAGGGATAACATGTTGGTGAGGTTAACTGGAGCAGATAATGACAGTCACGTAGGATAGACAGGTGGGTTTAAGCCCTGGGACTCAGCTACCCCCCCCCCAGCAATCACACATCACAGCTCAACACTACATTAAACACAGTCATCACAAAGATGGGTGAGAGTGCCAATACCAAAGAAATCATCATCTTCTATGTGGAGTTAAGACATTTCCCTGTTAATCTAGCCTCTTACAGGCAAACCCAGCCAGTTGAAGTAAATTACACATGACTTGACTTAGAGAATATTCTAGGAGTGACAACAATCACAGAAAGAATAAAAAAAATCATCTGCAGAAAACAGGTTCACAATTTAAAAAATGAATTGATGAAGTTAGCACTATTTTGTAAGGCACAAGTTAGCTTAGCAAAGTGGATTCCTCACACTCTGTAAGCTGTTGCTCTGGCAATGTGATGTGGAGTGGATATAAGTCTTGGGGCAATGCTCAGTATGGTGATTAGTAAATATCTGGCTTATTTTTTTTATAATTATAATTGCATTCATTAAAATAACTGCTGATTATTATAGTTGCACATGAATACTGCAGAAATGGAATATATTGGATTGCACTGACTGACATACAATACTTGCAAAAATTGTAAATACTTAATAGCTTGGTATTCAGTCCAAAACTTCAGGACTGGTTAAAAATAATGGTTTTGTCAGACCTAGCATACAGCATTGCCTAACTGGAAATTTATATGATGTATGTGCATTTGTGTGTGTGCTTTATGTATGAATGCCTAAAGGTATGTGGCTTGAACTCAATATTTTATATATGTTTACTGCATCCAGTTTTTATAAATTACAATCCCCCATAATGAAGTACATTTAATCACAAATATAATTTCGGTTTAAGCATACATTTCTTTAAAATGGGGCTATGAGAATGCTGCTGATGTGACATTATATTTTTTCTGAACCTATGTTATTTACAGAAAAAGTATCTCTCAGGTGCTCAGAAATGTGATATTTTTCAGGATTAATATTTCTAATAACATAGCAAGAATAGATTTCTAATGATCACGTAGCTCAACTTGAGAGACCTCAGAGATTGTTGGTATCTTTATTGTTCCTCTTTCATTAATAGGATTAATGTAAACACCCTTAAGGCTACCAGGGAATATGGGAGATGGTAATGAATGACTGAATCCACGAGTTACTGCTGGAAAGATAGCTGGTAAACAACCTTAGAAGGCAGAAGTGGAGTCCATGTTTGGAGGGGGTAAGATTTCCTTCAACTGATTGATCCCACATAGTGCAGCTGTTTGAAATTCACTGATAAAGTATTTCATCATTTGTTCTCTCTTTAATGCCACATGGAAAAATGTATATTGATTTTAAATATATTAGTTTTCCTGCACAATGCAAGTGCAGCATTTCTGAGAAATGCAAAATATGTTTCTTCATTTTAAAGATCATTGTAATTCTGAGCTGCAGTAATCCCGGAGTGAAATTAAAGAAGAAAGAATGTATGAGGTTTAACATTTTCCATACATATGGTGAAGGGGGGGGGGGGGGCTTAACCCTTTAGAAAAATGTTTGTTTACATTTTTGCATAAAAGTAGTTCAGCTGTGAGTACTAAATGCTTTGTGTAACAAAACTATTGCATTCAGTATAGCTTAGAGCATTGTAGCTTTCATCAGGCATAGTGCACAACCATTCTTGTCAGATAATCTTTTGCCTGTCAGATAACCTTCTGTCTTGCAGTCCACCCAAGCAGTTTTGTCTCCAGGATATGGTTTTAAAAGAGAATTTAGAATGATTATGGTCTGTGCCAGTAGCGGTTTTATTAAGAGACACTTTGGTAAATAGAGGTTCTAGGCAAAGCATTTTCTGCTGAAAGTAAAGAGATCAATACAGTAAGACAGTCTTATTAATTACTCCTTCAAGCAAAGATTCTGAAATGTTATCACTGCTCTTGGTAAGCTGGTAGGGTAACAGTAGCAGAAATAGCCTAAAACTCTTTGTAAGAAAAGAGAGAAGCTATTGCTTTTGGCACAAGTTACAGCTGCACCTGACTGGGTGCATAGTAAATTCTTTCACTATCTCTTTTATAGTATTATTGTATCCTATCATGAAAAGAGATTGTTTGCTACAATTAACATGTGTGTGAACACTTGATTATGCCTTAACACCAACATATTTCACAGTTTTACATGTGGAAGTTTTTCTGCACTGGACATGGCATTTTTTTGCACTTTTTCTTTTTTTCTTTACTTTCTATTTTACCAGAATGCAGTTCCTTTCATCTTCATTCAGGATAACAGCATGAAACAAAGTCCATAGGAAGAAAATGTATCATATTCTGTACAGTGTTGCAAAACGAATAATTCTGTTTATAGGTTCATAGGTAAGTAGTAGGCTAGCTACCCTTTTGGTACATTTTAAGCCTAGCCAATTTCCTTTTTGGTGCCCAAATTAACCTATACTATTTGGTGTTAGACTGGCCTTATCCATCCCATAGTCAGTAAATATATATATTTACCCTAATGAGAATACCGGGAATCATACCATTGATAATTTGAGGTGACCAGTGCATGGGATAAAGCATTTAGGAGCTGGCTATGTCCATTAGTATTACAGGGGGCAGTCCTGGGGTAAATGTGCTTCAGTATTGACCAGGATGAGCTTTGTTTTACGTGGATGGGGTAGTCTGTTCCAGAGCAGTACTGTCCTCTATGAGATATACCTGCTCCTCCAGACTGACCTCCTGTTGTTGCAGAAGAAATCCCTATACTGATTGTCTGATGCCATTGGACTTAATGATCAGTAAATCCATTAGTAATGGGATGGAGGATGCCCTGTAAGCCAGACACAGGTCACATCTTAATGGTCTGTAGGATACCAAGTATAGTAGAAAGAATCTCCAAACCAGCGTATAACACCTTAAATCCACAAAACAAAATGCTAATAGATGCACCAGTGCCTCCAGAAAAATATTCTTCAGTACTGTGTAATCTGTTATGTGCTATTGGGTGCTAAAATATCTCTTGGACAGCAGCATCCTGTCACCTACTCAACATGGTTTCAGACCTGCCCATAGTACCACTACAGCCCTCCTCTGCTTCACTTATACAGTAAGCCATTACAAAAACGAAGGCCTGCAGGTGTCAACTCTTTTTTTGGATATGTCCAAAGCATTTGACACAGTCTCGCACCAAATCTTGCTAAACAAACTAAACCAATATCACCTATCAAATTCCACTCTTACCTGCTTCTAAAGCTACTTAACTGACCGGTACCAAGCTGTGAAATGGGAAAATTTTCTCTCTCCTCAGCTGCCCATAACTATAGGAGTCCCACAGGGTTCAATCTTAGGACCACTACTGTTCACAATCTTCACAAATGACCTCCATACCTTCACACACCATGCATCTATCATTCAGTATGCAGATGATACTACCTTAATCTGTGCTGCACAAAACATTCCCTCCCTCCTGCAATCAACTCAGCAAGCATTCTCTGACATTGAAAACTACCTTACCAAAGCCCAACTTATCCTCAATCCAAAGAAAGCTCAGATTATGATTATAACCAGTTTTAACAAAAACACTGATAACAGTCAATTCACTATCTACTCCGCAAATGTTACTCCAATCACTCCAGTGACACAGGCTAAGCTTTTGGGAATAACCATAGACTCCCACCTAAAATTTGATAAGTCATCTAAACTTAATTATTAAAAAAGTGCATGCCAAACTGGGATCACGCTGCCATATCAAACCATTTCTTACTAACAGAAGATCAGACATTGCTCTCTCCCAACTTCTGTCCACCCTACTCTGTGCATCTCCCATTCTGACTAATCTCAACATAACTGAACTAAGCAAAATGGAAGGAAGCCTGCTATAACAGAATTGCCCAGTTTGCTGCAAATTGCTTATATAGAACTCATCACTGTACTACTTTGAGACTACTCCACTAGCTTAAACTGCCCAACCTCCTAACCTAAAATTAGCTCTGCCTCTGTCATTCTATCTGTTACCTCCCCAATAAGTGTCCTGCCCTCAAAAGCCAATTACAGCATCACTCAGCCAAAAGGCCTCTTAGATCATCAGTCAAACTGCGACTAGAAGTCACCAACAGCTACAATAGCTTTAGAGATGCACTATATAGTAGTTCAGTGGCCAAAAAATGGAACTCTCTCCCCACTAGCATACAAAACACATTGTCCAAAGCCTCCTTTAAAAACCTCATTAGGCAACATCTCAAGCAAAGTTGGCAGTGCCATGACTGCTCCCCAGGCTAGTGAAAGCAGATAAGGCACACATACTAAACCTAGAGTACTTGATAATAGTTTTCACTCTTACATTGTACATCAGCCAGTGTTTGTATGTACTGTACCTGTGTTGTTGTTGTATCTTTCGGCTTTTCCCAGTTAGGGGTCGCCACAGTAGAACTCCGATCCGCTAATGATTTGCAGTTGACTTTTACATGCCGAGTTGCCAGCCCTGATGCATAACCTTCAACGAAAGTACGCCCATTCACGCATGTCTCCATGCAGAAGTCGCTCTAGCTGAGAATCGAACTGGACAGCGTCTTACTGTGAGGCGACAACGCTACCGCAGCACCACCACCACCGCGGATGTACTGTACCTGTGTACTATGTATGTATTCTACCTATGTTCCATATCTCAGCTGTACACCACAAATCTATTAATTTCCTTTATTTTTAAATTAATATTTTCTTGTTCTTTCCACTGTAACTGTTGATGTGCTGCATACCACTCTAAAAACATGTCTGTTGTAATTTGTATGTATACTGATCATGTCTAAATATCTAAATGTATCTGTACTTTTTCTATGTGGAGCTTTTCTCCCTGGGCCTCTGCTGAAAAAGGGCCTTTTTGGCTCAGACACCCCTGGTTAACAAATGTAAAATAAAATAAAATTACCACAGTTTTGTATTTTTATTTTTTTCATACTAATTTCTATTTTTGTGCATTGATTATTACTTACACATCATTCACTAATACTGTTATCAGCGGATCTACTGTAATACATAGAAATCTCATAACAGCAAAACTTATGTCATCGAGATGAAAATAGCAAAATACCACATAGTCGAATTTTCAGAAAGCCGAATCTTGGAACATCAAACTATGTACACTGTATTGAGATCACGCTGCACGTAAAAGGACACAGCATACAGGCAAAATTACAGCCTCCTCAATGGTTTACAATGGCAATCACAGTACTGTGAGGATTGCAAAATCTATTCTTTTCTCCACTGTTTGCAGGGGGTGTGGGGGGGGTGCAGGGGCATGCACCCCCCTGCAAAAACATTGAGAAGGTATGCTTTAGTTGTGTATTCTGTCTTGAAATGGACAGCTATACTTTTAAGTGTAGTGCTATCTCCATTCAGTGTACGTAGTTTCGAGGTTTCAGGTTTCTGAAGATTTGACTGTGGTATTAAGCTATTTTTTGTTTCTGATGTAGGTTTTGCTGTTATGGAATTTTGTGTTAAAGTAGATACATATCAGCATATTCTTCATATAGGGGATTAGAAATTAAATTGCATCAAGTATGAAAATAACTCTTGGAGAGTTATTGTATGTGCGCTATTGAGGGTAATTACTTTAGAAAGAATGTTTTTTTGCTTTTCTGTTTTACCTTTCCCACCCCTGTTTCTTATTAGAGCAGTAAGCTATGGACTGAAAAATGTAGAGCAGTATATCTAATCGTAGGTCACTTAGCTAATGAATATATGTGAATAAGTTATGCAGAATTGCAGATTTGATACAGTCACAATTTCTCATAGCCTAATTTTTCAAACTTTAGTTGGATGAAGCCACTTAGATCTAAATTAGGACTGGTTAAAAATAATGTATTTTGGAGCAAGCAACAATGTGCACTGACTGTGGATTTAGTAGTATTAGTTATATTTAAGTATACTAGGTTGCGCCAATGAAAGAAACATTATTATCTAAGTAAAGATGCTCATTGAAATGTGCATGTGTGTGTGTGTGTGTGTGTGTGTGTGTGTGTGTGTGTGTGTGTGTGTGTGTATAGATTCACTTTACAATGCTGAATGTCCGAAACATAGAATTTCATATGGTTGAAACCATATGATCAAAGTTACAGAATCTCGACATTGTAAAATAAATCCCAAAATAAAACAATAAAAAAACTTTCTCAACGTTTATGCACCCCCCACATCCCCCGCTGCTTAAATATACAAACTCTGAGATCACACTACAGCAAGGAAAAGGGAAATCTCCCATTCCGCGCTGTATGCAGATCTCCATTCAGATTTGACCATATGAACCTCGACCTTCAAGACATTCGACATTCTGAAGGGAACCCATATATATATATATATATATATATATATATATATATATATATATATATATATATATATATATATATATATATACACACACACACACACACACACACACACACACACACACACACACACACACACTATGTATATAAAACATATGTTTAAATCCGTCTATCTGTCCCTTTTTATATATAGATATATATATGTGGGTTCATTTCATTTGAGCAACCTGTGTGGTCTACAATTTCGTATGTCAGTCCATTCTTACTGAGATGGTGGTACAGTTAGGATTGGGGAAGTTACCCTTTGTGTAGTGCAATATCGGAGCTGGTATATATAATTACCAGAAGTTGTCTGGGGAACAGCCCCCCTCGCATATACACTAAAACATTGCTTGTGCTGTTTATTAGTGTTGTCTGACTTTTAGTAAATTATTGACAATATGGTCTTGACCATTTGGGTTTCCCAATCTTGTTTGTCAGCCAAATTAATGAGATCCAGGTATGTGTATATATATAAGTTTATAAACATGATCTGGAATAATACAAGTCTGACTAAATCTGTGTTTTCTGCTGTTAACAGATCTGCATTATTTCTTCTTCAAGAGCAGTCATCTTGAGGGGACACTTGCTTCCAGCTTAGGTTAACTGGTGATACAACTTTTGCATTTAGAGAAACAAGCAATGAAAAAAAGCCATGTATTCCAGCAGAAGGAACTGAGAGCCACAATTTCCAGTGGAACACTGTACTTAATTTTCAGTAAGTTAATCATGAAAGGGTTTATGGGATGTAGCTGGAAATAAGCATATTCTCCTTATGATTCTTCTTTTATTACACAAAATACAAATAAATCCTCTTTTAGCGGTTGTGTTTGACCTCCAGAGATTAGGCTGACAAATAATTCCTTTTATCATTTCAGTCCATAAACATATTTGTTAATCTACTCATATACTCTGTCAACCAAGCATGCAGATATTCTTTCTGCACTGACCTATGGATTTCTTTCTACATAACTACTGTATTTTGTGATACAGAAGTTAACACATTTAGAGGGAAAGAAAACCAACTGTATGAGAATTTTAGATGTTTATTTGTACATGCAACTCGCTGTGCACAGCAAGATATCAGAAGTCCTGCAAAGTTTTTTGTAATATTTAAAAAGAACAATAATGGAGAAATATTTAGTATTTAATATTTTATGCAGGTTATTGTCGTAATATTTTAAGTAAGTGGACATATTTAGTTTTGTGGACATTTTAATTAAATTAACTGGAATTTAACTTGGATCATAATGGCTATGTTTTTTTCATTCTATGGTCTGTCCAACCCATTCTCTATGAAACCCGGACTGGCAAAATGCTGATGAACCAGATAAAAATTACTAAAAGAATGATAACTGAAACTGTGTTGTATAAATGGAGACAAGGCCCCCTGCAATGCTGATATGGTTAGCAAGCCCGTTACACCCTGCTATCTTATAGTAAGTTCATAGTTGGAAAAACATGAATAAGGGAGAAATCTGCCAAAATATAGTCGTCAAAGCTGGTGCAGACTTAGATGCTCCACCAGCAGTGATTTCCTTGGAAAAACAGTCATTATGTCTTGTGATTCAGGAACTTGAAGCCTGTGGAATCTAATCTCAATTTAGTGAAAATATACTCATTCCATAACAGGCAGAAACTGTACTGTGTCACAAATTAAGGAACAAAACAAAATATTTAATATGGAATTAATATAGTAGTGGGATAATGGCCGTCTCAGAAACCGCAGCTAAGATTTTATGCTTAATGACTCTTCAAAACTATTCCAATAGCACTATAATGAATTACACATTATGTTAAGCTCAGCACATAAGCAGGTGGAATTAAAACTGAGAAAAGTGATACAAAATGTTTAGTGAAACATAAGAGATTTCAGAAGTTCAGTACTTCATGTCTTGATTAGAAGATAGATCCTTTAAAGACTACATTTGCAGATAACTGTAAACTGGGTGTTGTCACGTGGTCATTCACAGATTCACAATAGCTCCATCAAAAGTTAGACTATATTAACAATTGGTTCAAGGACACTGGGCTCAAATTAAATGTGAAAAAAAAGTAGCACAGTTTTTTTACATACCACATAGGAGAGACACCTCTCCAATCAGTCACTGTTGTAAAGGTGCTACACACTCTTACTGCTAGTTCCTTATCAGCTGACTCACATGTTTCCACTGTAGTTAAGAAAACCTATCCGGCTTATTTAATTTCCAAAACAATCTCCACAAGATCCCAAACAGTCTTATTTCCCATTTAGTTATATCTCATCAAACCCACTATTGAATATAATATACCATTTGGGATGTATTTGTCTAAACATATCACTCATCTTGAGAAACTTTAAAGATTCATAACTAAAAATATCAGTGACATAAAAAAAACTTAGTTATCCAACAGACGGGCAACCCTTTGTCTCTGTACTAAGTCCCTAATAGATTCCTCCATGTATAGCCTTACGAACCGTGAAACATCCAACCCTCTTTGGCATACTGTTTTCTCACAGAACAAATGGTACATCAGATACCCAGTTAAAAGAACTAAACGGTCATCAACAGATAAGATATGTTGGCATAAAACATTCATATCCAACTTCTCTCATCCTGCTGGAACAAACTTCCAGTTTGAAGCAGAGTAACACCCTTGCTACCTTCATGGTGAACCTAGATACTTGGATGAGCACCCCCCCCCCCTTGGGTTTATCTTGTACTGACTTTCTTGAGACGAGAGGACTAGTTTAAGATTTTTGTCTAGGCATGTGATCATCTGCAGACCGATTGACTCATGCTTACCTATGACATTCAGCAAATATTCAATATGAATCTCTTAGAAAATTAAGGAACACACAGTGTACTTTCCAAATTACCATTATTTAGAGCAATATTTAGGACATTAGCAGGCATCCCACCATCGGTTCTCAGTCTTCAGTCTAGACTGACATATTTTGTTGAATTAATAATATTAAATACAATTTGAATTAATATTACAATGCTTATAAAAATAAATACAATTTGAAAAAGTTTTTGAAGTAAAGGCTGACTGAAGGAACACCAACTGTAAACATTGTTTTCAAAACTAGACTTAGTATGTAACCCTTATTGACAGTATGAAAAATCATTGTTAATGAACTTTATCAATTAAATAATGAACTTTCGCAGTCTACAATGTTTGTGCGTGTTCACTCTGCGTAAAGACCAAGTCACTTCCATATATTAAAACCAAATCAGTAATATTTAATAATGTCCAGCTTTCATTGGTCAAGACACAGATATATAAACAAGTTGAGAGATCTTGTCTTCCTTACCATCTCTTTATGACCACCTTATTTTTATTACTTAAGCCATGCTTCAAGTTTAAAATATGCAGTTCAAATAATTTATTCTGACATTTTAAATGACATTCCTACTAGTGAGCAGCTTGATGACCACATCTGGAGTTGTGGCACCTCACTTATTGCAGTTCTTCACAGAAAAATCACTAGCAGCATTGCCACTATTACTTATAATTCTTCTTTCGGCTTTTCCCGGTTAGGGGTTGCCACAGCCGAACTCCGTTCCGCTAATGATTGGCAGTAGATTTTTTATGGGTGCTGAGGTGCCAGCTTGACGTCCAACCTTAAACGAAGGCATGCCCATTCTGTGCATGTCTTTCGAATGCCACTTGACCATGGAGAGGACATGCAGACTCCAAACAGAAGGTGCTCCCGCCGAGAATATAACAGGAGAACCTCTTGCTGTGAGGCAACAATGCTACCGCTGCACCACCGCGGCTTCTATTGCCAATATTGCAATGATTCTTTTTTTCAGTTTTCTCCACATTTTCTGCAAATGTTAAGTCAGTAGTGTATTTATAAGTGAGGGAGGTATGGGTTGGAAAAGTCCGCCACATGAGGAGGTACACTTGCTCCCTGGCCAAAAAAAGCTTTTTATTGTGATTTATTTTCAGTGTTATGATCAGTTGTGTTTGTGCAGTTGTAGTTCCTTCATAATGTAACTCAATGACTTGCATCAGATCCTGTTTAAACAGAAATTTTAGTTAGTAAAAGAAAATGCTCTTTGACTTAATGTAGTATTCTCTGCAAACCTGTTTTGTCATACAGTTACAGTTTGATACGCTCCTCTACAGAAGTATTTATAGATTTTTGTTTTCTGCAATACTGCCATGCCATACTTGTATCATCTCCTGTCTCTGTAGCTGTTAACAACTCATAGAAACACTCAAGCACAGATTATATCTACTTCTAAAGATTGAAGTTTCAAAACTTCGAACTTCAACTGTCCAAGACCAGAAGATCAAAGTTTTCAGGAATTGAAAGAGAAATAAAAAAAATAAACACACACCACCCCTGTGGACTGCACCCCACGTACCCCCTGATAACTATAGCAACACTGAGATTGCAATCCTGTGAGGAAAATGGTAAATATTCCATTCCTTGCTGTACGGCAGTCTCCATTCAAAATGTCCAAAGTTTCAAAACTTAGATATTATGTTCTCTGTCATTTGAAGTTCGAAGTTTTGAAACTGAAAGCTTGAATGTATGTATGTGTGTGTGTGTGTGTGTGGGTCTGTGCATGTGTAAATATATATATATATATATCTATATATATATATATATATATATATATATATATATATATATATACATATATATACATATATGGGTCTACTTCGGTAGACCTCACACCAAGAGGAAAATGCCAACGACTGCACAACACCAAATTTCCACTCCAGGAACTTAGCCCCTTACTCCCGCAGTAGTGTG